>NW_010147140.1:321-41566 GCF_000699245.1 Pterocles gutturalis | reverse complement strand
AAAGAGAAAAGTGAAAATAATGAAAAAATAAAAAATACTGACACCCCACCTCCCAAAACAGTGTTAAAAATAGATCTTTCAAGCCCTGTGTTATGAAAAAAACTGGGATATACATGTTCCATATACATCAAAATAAGCAATATTTTTGGCTGTCATATGAAGATAGTTATAGGGAGTAGTTTGTGTGAGTTGGCATCTTTTATGATGGGAGAAACTTTGGCAAAATCACTGTCCAGGTAAATTAGTAAATTCTTGTACTCGGAGTTAGACAGAATCAAGGTGATACATCTTGGTCTTGAGCAAGTCTCTATGGACCAAGAGCTTAGAGACTCACGATAAGCTTTTGTCAGCATTCCTAGGAGTTTACTGCAATGGTATTCATCTGTTCAGCTATTCCCTTTCAATGTTTGTGCTGGTGGAGGACAAACCACCAGCGAGTTCAAACAATGCATGACTGTCTGGGAACCTCCTGCCTACATTGCTGCCACTGGAGTTTGGAGCAGGTTCAAAGAAAGATGCTGGGACCCACACTGCCAGAAGAAGCTTTGCCTACAGACAGACGTCAGCATTGCTAGGAAAGGAAAGGAAGGAAATAACCGACCCAAACCACCCGTCGCTTAAACATTATGAGCCTGAAATTACCAGCCACAACTAGAGAAGCGTCTTCTTGTAGCAGTCACTACAACATCTACACTGATGATGCTGCCATCTCTGTTCTGGTCACTGTCCTTTTCCCAGCAGACCACTTCTCATGCACAACCACCAGCAAAACAAACATTGCCAGTTTCAAGGCCAGACATGAATATGATTGATGTTTTATTCCCTAACACTGGGAACTGAGTTCTATGCCCTCTAGTTTGAACTTACTGGTATGAAGGCAAAGAAAAACATGTGAGCTCACTAGTTTGGTGTATATGAGATGGGGATGTACCTCTTTTGCCCAATTAAAGGCAGGTTAACTCCTTCTAGTATTTTTTACCCATAACTAGAGCTCCTTTTTTTTTTTTTTTAAAAAAAAAAAAAAGCCTATTACCATCAGCCCAGAAATCCGAAGTATAAGAACTCTTGTAATGTTCATACAAAGTTCCCAGTTGAATGTCCTCATCCACAAATGGAGAGAAACATAATCTTTAACTGTTGTATCTAAAACATTAGATTTCATCTAGATTGTACACAGTATTTTCTCCCCTGGTGCTGATTTTCATTCCCATGTTTAACTTCCAGGTCTCAAAGACCTAATCCTTAGACAGCAAGTGAATACCAGCTTCTCTGAGGTCATGACCCATTCAAACCTCCGAGCCACATTTCTGACCCATATGTGTTGTGCATTTGAAATCTGAGGCCCTCTCCAAAACTCAGGATTACAGCAGCAGAATACAGAATTCAAGGAAGAACCAATAACTCCATTTATTACATGTCTGTTAATGTATGAACTCATGTAATTTAAATTCTAATCTTACTGATTAAGAGGAGAAGGGAAGAGAACACTCAGAGAATGGCAGAAGGTATGTAAAACACAATAAAAATCTTGGATTTTTTTTTTTCACTCTGCTGGTGATTCTGGGAGTGCACAATTCACAAGCCCTGGTTAACAAATGGAATAGAGTTTGGAGAGAGAAGGCAGGCTTAGCCTCCTACAGCTGCTTTGCTCTGAGGGAGTACCCGACCCTCTAAGCCCAAGTTAGAACAAGCCAAGCAGATTCAAGTTCTCTATACCATGAAACAAGCATCCATCACCAGAATACAAATTGGAAAGTGTGAGAGGGCATAATTTTGCAAAATTTGATAGCCAGTGAGGTCACGACTGGGATGTTACATCCCTGAACTTGACATAGTGATGACCAAAAGGCCAACCCCTCCCTAGCCATTAAGAATTTGGCTTTCCTTAGCCACAAATGTCTGAATCACTCTGGTGACTCAGAGTGGAGCCTATCCCATCTCAGAGACAGTTCTGACTGAGTCAGGCTGGGATTAGCATGCATCCTTTACTCCTACCAGCGCTCTACTGCTGATGTGTAGCTGCCACCATTCCCTGTCCAGGCGCCCCACTCATACACAGTCTCTGAGTAGTTTTTCTGCTCCTTGGGGAATTGGTCTTCTTTCTTTCTTTCCTCCTGGTATCTGAGTGTGCTTCCTGTCAGTTGGGTTACCCATTATAAACCCCTACTGAGTAGATTTACGTGAATAATGGATTTTTTGGCTGAGTGGACAAACTAAAAAGCTGGAGATTAAAAAAAAAAAAGAAAAAAAAGAAAACCACCTTTTAGGTCAATCCAAAATGATAACATTTTGGAGAGCTGTCACAAAATTATAAAAACAACTGTTTGAGATTGACCAAAGTGTCACACTCAACCAAAAGTGAAAGAAATGATCATTTAAGTTTGGGGCAGTTTAACCCTTTTCTGAAAGATGTTTTATTTAGGAGTTCAGCATGTTGATTTAATGTTGAAACATTTCCTTTAGAAAGTATTTGTAAAAGAAACATTTAGACAGTTACAGAAGTGTTTTTCCTTTTGTTTTTGAATAAGACTATTTACCAAATGTATCTAACGAAAATCTGCAAGTCATCATTCCAAAACTGCACTTTTCAGCAAACATTCTTTCCTAAGATTTTCCATCTAAATCTTCATGTTTCCTTTAGAGCATATTTTCTTTCATAAATCAGTACTGATAGCCAGAAAGACTCCGGCCAAATAGCTTCAACAAGAATGAGACTCATCAGTTACTGTGAATGGTTGAATGATGCACTAACTTTTCAAGGTCCTCTTCATCCTGACTGTGTCTAGTTTAGAGATCCTTTCCTATATCCTCAGGATCCCTATATCCTGAGAATGTAGGTCAATTTTTCAGACCTACTCAGAACTTTGACTGAATTTTTGACTATACATCACCTTGAAACACAGATCAATGTTACTTAAAATCTGTAATTGAAACAGCAAGATACCTAACACTATTGCATATCTGTCAGGCAGCACAGCGAGACAATTTCCACGCCGTGTTCCCCAGCTCAGTTGTAGTCACTAGCAGCTGCCTGACTTCTTACAGCAGGTTGCTGCTTGGCTGATCCTGTCTGACTTTGCTGTACAGCAAGGCCCCTTGCACAGGTATGCCTGCCTGTTCCCACAGCGGGCAACAGGGAGTCCTTGGAAAACTTCTTCTTATGGGGACCCCACAGATCTCTCTCAGTGCCTCCTGTGCTGCTCAGAAGAGCTTGACTCGGGATAGAGGCAATTTAAAATCACACCTGAAGCTAAAGTTGCTTGCCACTCCCTGATTCATTCAGACATGATTTTGCAAAACTTCTTCTTTGCAACATCTGACATTTTTGGCGATGTCTTTCCCCTCCACCTCCCAGCAAATTGGAAAGATTAGGATGACAGAAACTCTTAACACCAAGGAAACAATCCTTCCCATTCCCCCACCCCAGTTGTTTTAAGAAGCTGGTGAATGCTTTTAGCTGAAAATTCACATCTCTGGCATGTAAGACTTCAGCCTGAATGACCGGATTTAAATTTGTTGGTGTCATAAACAACTGAAAGTGGATTTAGAGCATTAAGAAAAGCAGGCAACTTGAACAGCAAGCATAGCTGCTGTGCCACCTTTTAATAAAATATTATCTGTCATCAAAATTAGCCAACTCTCTTAAAAATTCAGGCTTTGTGGTCTTATTTTTCTGCTCCCCCGCAGTCTGCTCCTAGGCTCCAACTGTATCCGTGTATGATCTATGGTTGTTTTGCAGAATTGAGTTACTACTCTTTGAATTATAATACTTGTAAACAAGGTTAGAGATTTCTGCCTGGCCAGCTGCCACTTTCCTCTGCCATTTGTATTTATGACATGATTATGATGGACCTGATATGCCATAGCTGGCATAACCTGTATCATTATTTGTGCTCTGACAAACTATGCAGAAAAGTTGGTGTTTTACACATGGGCTGAGCAATCAGTTTATGCAGGTGTCAGGGACTGTCAGAAGGACAGGGAGGAGGAAACCGCACCCTTGTGATTAATGATCACAAGCCCCAGGTGACCCAGAAGACTCTCAGTGATGGACAGTAATGAGGAAAAGAAAGATAATTAGCAATTCTGGGAGGAGGTGCACAGTGGGGAGAAAGAGTAACAGCAGGAAAACAATGCAGAGAAAAAATGAGCAAGATGAAGGGAAGGAAACAGCAGAGAAACCACAGAAGTAAACATGAAATGAGGGAAAAAAGCAAGGGCAGGGAGAGAGAGCCAGTGCAAGATGAGAAGGGAAGAGCACTGAGAAGTGTTTATACAGATAGATGCACCAGAAGCCAGAACACTGGAGTGAATCTCAAACAACTGTCATGGAGGAACCTGAGACACATCCACACTGCTGGAGAGGAACAAGAACAGTGAAGGGTCTCACCGTGAATTTCTTGTAGAGCTCATAAGTGAGGAGAGGGTTGGGCAGTTCCCTGAAGTACAGCTTGCAGAGTGACCCCACGCAGTGGATGTCCTGGAGGTAAACTTCCCTTGTCAGATCGGGGCATTGGTCAGAAACAAACTCTTGCCTGAAACAATATGGAGACATAACTATGTAGGAGAGTAAGAGCTGTAGCATCCCAGTACTCCAGCCTAAGTACTCTTTTACAGCTAGAGGAAAAACAAACTGAAAAGTAGAGATGTCTCTGCAGCCTGGCCTGGATTGCCTCTCTGAATCAGGCCCCCAGGTTTCAACTACTCTCTGGTTTCCATAACATAGTCCCATGAGTGGACTTCAAACTGACACAAAGAGATTGCTTTGTACTAAAGTGAGAGAGAACAACTCAGCATTTGTGTTGAGACCCTCCAGGCCTTTCCCATTAATAGGTGCAGAGAGAGACAATTTTTTCTTTGTCGTGGACTAATCCTTGAAACATTGCGTTTTCCTGTTACCAGCTTCAGAGACAGTTTTCTTCTGCATCAGTGTAGAGCTCTGTTGTCCCCAATCTATCTCTGAGGGACTAGCAGCGAAAAAGTGTTGAGCAGTGTCACCAAATTCCTCTGGCACTCAGACACATTGTGCTTACCTCAGCTTTTGTATGTTGGATGTCACTCCTGAGAGGCGGTAGATCCCATCCACAATGCCATGAGTCTCAATGAACTCTGCACAGCTCTTCAGCACGTAGGGGACTAGGAGAGGAAAGCAAGGCAAGATGCCCAATTAATACGCACCGAGAACTTCCACAAATCACCACAGAGGAGACTGTTTTATGAAAGAGAAGCAGAGGCACTCTGCAGATATGCAGGGAAGGGTACAACAATGGGAGAAACACAGGGCAAAACAAAAATACACCCCCACAAAGTGACTGTAGCCAATTTGCAGACTGAGGATATGCTATGGCTGGCCATGCCATGCCATATGACAATGACTGAGCCTGAAGTCACAGAAGCATTGTGGGAAGAAAGGTAGCATTTTTCTCTACCTTTTTCTTTACTTTATTTACAGACAAAGATGCAATTTCATTCTAATTGAAAGCATGAGGTAAAGCATGAGGTCCTGGGAACCTCCCCCCTCCCCAGGATAGAGCTCCAGCCTCACTGAATCCTGCCAAAAGGTCTGATTGGCTTGGATAAAAATCAGAGAAGCATTCGCACTTCCATATAAGCCTACATACCCACAGTTTAGCGCTCATAAACTCCCACAGAGGGGGTATAAATTTCAAATATTGACTATATCTGCACACTGACAAAATCTGACATTGGCTTCAAAGAACTTCATCAACGTGACCAGCCAAAGACTTAACCAGCCTTAAAGCTGAAAGGAGCCCAAGGCACAACATTTACATCCAGATCTGGACCCAAAGTGTATGTTTATTTCTTCCCCATTATATAGGTACAAGGAACCCTCATCCTCTTGGTGAGACCAAGCCTCCCTGTCTCCAGTACTATAACAAACCTAACTATAACAATAACAGTAAGAGAGCCCTTCCTTATTAGGTGCTAGAAACTGCTGTGTATTTAACACACTGCTTCATACAGCCATAAGCACAAAAGTCAGTAAATAAAGAAGTTAAAAGTTCCCTGCTCTAATGCTGACTGCTGCACTGTGCATTCAGAAAGCTGTGTGGAAGGAAACAGACTAAGCCATACATTTGACTGAAAAGCCAGGCATAGAAATTACTGCATCTTTGCGACACCACAGAGATGATGCCTCTGTGTGGACTTTCCCTGACTTCTGCTTGAAGGTCAGGACCATAATGACATGCTAACGTGTGCTTCATCAGGTGGCATCCGAAGAGAGCACTCCAAGGACAGCCTGAACAAAAATCAGCTGGTACTTTGTTGTACTTCTCATGGGTGCTGCTGAGGCCAGAGACTTGCTCCTACCAAGCAGCCCAGGGCACAGGCTCCAGTGAGGAGGGCTGGTGCCCACCTCAGTGACACACTATTACTGAGCCCCGTCAGTCAGGGAAGTGCTACCTGTCTTTCTGCCTGCTCTTACCAAGGGAGGTAAAGAGGTCCTTCTACTGCACCCCTTCTCTTCTCGGCATGGCCAACCCAAATGGAGGAAGACACAAAGCGTCAGTGATTACTTGGAAGCCTGAATGATCCAAACAGACTGATTCTCCTCACTTAAAGGAGCCTCTTCAGAACAACTGGCAAAAATTTTAATTTGTGTTTTTTTGAGAAGGGACTCATAATACAGGTACATTAGCCATGCTGCATCACACTCAAAGCCCTTGAAATTATTTTTAAGACCCTCAAGTTGCTGGGCTAAGACTAACTTCTGAGCTTCTAGCAGGTGAAGTCTGCAGAGTCAAATCTTTGTCCACAGCAGTCACAGAGCTATAGGAGTCTCTCCTCAGGGACTTTTGAGGAGAAGGTACATCAGCACCTTCCCAAAGGAACGTGGAAAGCATTCCTTTCAGTGTCTATAGCACCCACTTCATAAGAGGAGTAGATGTGGAAGGAGACAGAGCAAAAGAAAAGTATGAAATTTCCTAAAAATGCTGCCAAGAAAAACCTAAGTGACACATCAAGAAAGAGGACCTCCCTATCTCTGAGTAAGACCTGATCATCTGTAACGGCACCAGGGAACTCAGATCATATGATGATGAGCATGCTAGAAATAATTTAAAAAAAAAAAAAAAAAAGAAAGGCAAATGACTTCAGATGACTTTAGGCCTCTTCTTCATTTCTGTCTGTTCAGGCTGTGCTGTCTTTGTGGCAGGAGCTATGCATGCATGGCATATTAAAATTTCCCTCTTAGTAGGGGTCTCTGGGAACAAATCTAATGTAAGCAGCAAAAATTAAAGCTAGGCAGATCCATGTTCACTTCGGATCCATTTGGGTGAGAGAATGGGGGAACCGCTCCATGCCACCTGGAAAAAGAAGGATTAATTGAACAGAAAACCTATTTGAGCAGGACAGCCATGTGACAAGGCTTGTTTAAAAATTAAATAGTCTTTCGTATAGACAAACTGCTTATGATGGTGCCTAGCTTCCACACAAATGAGGTCTGTGCCCACAGTACCCTTTATTAGATACTTTTTAAAACCTCAATGTTAAGAATAAGCACACCAACTAAAAATGCATATACTGGTGTTTGTTATGACTAATTTGACCACTTGAAAGTAAGACCATTTAAATCACACTTTTTAAAAATTACTTTTAAGTTTCTTTGGGATAAATGAGGTCAATTAGGTCAACTCAGGCAGGTAAGCAAACCTCTTACACAAAACCCAGAGAAGGCTAGATCTATCTTTTGAGGACTGGTAAGCCAGAAAAGGGGCCTAAGGGGAATAATTTGTAGCAAACATAAAATTCAACCCATTTTTAAAAATGGGTGAAGAATCCACAGCAGAGACAACCTTATAGACTGCAGATAGACAGTATGCACCAACCTCTGCAGATGTCTCTTACTGCAGCCCTGCAATCTTCCCTGCCTTTCCAGCCCTGGGCTTCTCCCCTATCTCTGCCAGTGCCCTTCACCCATCATGTATGTGATTTCCTGCCCTGTCAGGTCTCTGGCTCTTAGGAAGAGAAACAACCAGTTAGACCAAAATGTGTGGCAGTTTTCTGATGTCAAAAAAAACCCCCACATAGGACACATTTCACTGACAATCAAAAATTACAGACTTTGGCCTCAGATTCCTGAAAGTGAAGGGACTGCATCAGCTTCCTGCAAAGCAAACCCCTAAATGCAGTGCTTGTGTGAAACTGGAGCACAACAAATGTTTTCTTTGAGCAGAACCTGCAGTTCTGAAATTCCTGAGTGGCTCTGATCTTTTACAAAGCTGAGTCTTTTGGGCACTTGGGGGAGGTGAGGTTAGAGTGTCAGTGAGCAGCTCCCTCACTCTTCCAGGCATTTCTGGGGTCATTTGTTTATTTCAGACATGGCTTCTGATGAACCAAAACAAGGACTGTGATCAACCCTGCATGCAGGGAGGTACTGACTCTAGCACGTGCTTTACAAGGGGGCTCCATCGGCATTACAGGGTACGTGTAAATCACAGAGCTGGGTGTCTCCCGAAGCGACATCAGCCATGGATGGGGATTTGTAGCAGGGGCTGTGCATGTGCGTGCAGGGACAGAAAGGGGTGGGTGGGGGGTGTCCAATCTTGACACTTCTATAATTAAAACTGCTGGAGGCTTAGAAGTTGGAAGAGGCAGCTGGTGTCACACAGACCCCGCTTGTTCTGCCAGACAGCCAAACTGTCCTCATTTAAAACTACAATAGAAACCAGATGGAGGAGGAGATGAGAGCACGGAGCAAGGCATCAGTCAGAAGGGAAATTGAGTTATAAACATACTGCACACAAAAGACAATACTTCTCTTCCCCTAGACAAAAATAAACCAGAAGGGCTGTTGCAGTAACTCATTCCACTCTCACTGGATATCACCTCCGAGCTCAGTGTACGCAGACATCCACCTTTGCCGGGGTCTTTTCCATGACCGCAGCTCATGCCACCTCTTTTACATGTGTGTGCTACTCCTGCTAGGTCAGGTATCACACCTCCCTTCCCTCCCGATCCCTCCGCCTTACAGTGCTGGCAATGGGTGCTGAGTGTCTCACCCCCCCAGCATTGCTGGGATGGTGGGGGATTCTTCCTTCTCCTGCCCCTTCCCAGTCATGGTGCTACCACCCACCAAACCTCCACACCAGCGGGCAGGGTGGTCACTCTTTGCCTGCCTGACAAACACTTCATCTGGCACAAGGTTCAGTATTTTGGATCAAAGCTGGGGAGACCTCTGAGAATGTAACTAAAGAAATCACCAAGCAGCCCAAGTTGCTACTAGAAGTGTCAGGGAGCTGCTCACCGCCACTCTAACCTCACCTCCCCCAAGTGCCCGAAAGACTGAGCTTTGTAGGACATCAGAGTGCTCAGGAATTTCAGAGCTGCAGGTTCTGCTCAAAGAACTGGGGACACTAGGAAGAGAAGGAGTCACTCCATCTAATGAGCAGTGAGAGAATGGCCTCCTGGCCTCCCACCAAAGCCAGCAAAGAGTGAGAAAGACCCTGGCCCAGCAAGAGATGCAAGCGTGCCCAGTGGCCTTCTGTGTCACCTTCTAGCAGAAACTCTCAGTCTCCATGGGCTACAGAAGGACCCTAGGGAGGAGGCTGCTAAGTCAGCCACTCTAACCAGCGTGAAGACTGTCCAGTAAGACTGTGCTTAAAGTTAGCTAACCTGGACTGGGTCATTTATTCAGGGTACACTGGACTGAACTGGACGGAAGAGCAGCAGGCTTCATTTTTGTCTTTATCCTTCTGTTGTTCTCTCAGAGGGCTCCTTGCAAGGATAAAAATTAGTGACAGAGCTGCTCAGGTCCTCCTTAGTAGTTGGTTTACGCCACATGGAGGAGGTTTCACATCCTCTCTAATTTTATTTTAATTTTAGTTCCAATAACAGGAGGATAAATGCAGGCCTTTCCTTTCACCTGAAACACAAACTTTTTGATCTTTGACTTGCAGGAAATAGTTTGTGGCATTTTAAAAACTTCTTCTAAAAATGAATCCTGCAGCATAAAAAAAAGTTGTGGGCATTTTTACTGCATGATTTTGGTTTTGTTATGTATTAGTACTTTTTTTAAAAAATTGTCTTCCATTGCTCTCAATAGCAGTGCATGCTTCCTATCATGCTTTGTCAATAGCATGACAATAAAGGTCAAAATACTCTCTTGTTTCAATTTAAATGACTAAATTAGAAAATATTTCCTCCTAAAAAATAAGCATTTCAGTCTGTACTAAGCAAGACTTGTTATTTTGTACAAACAAAAATAACTAAACAGTACACATTTTAGAACATACTAATAAATTAACTTGGCCTCCTAATCACAGGAAAGAAACAGCATTGTGTAAATGGCAACGTACTTAAGAGTCAGTATCTCTGATGTGACATTTTCTGCATTTCCTGATGCTTCCTACTTAAATCACGAGCTTTAATGCTGATTCACTAGCTTTTTTTTTTTTCTTTCTTTTTTTTTTTTTTTTTTCTGCTGATATTGTCTGATTTTTACTAGGCATCAGGTTGGCTGAGAAACAGATTCCAGAGGAGATAACACTGTGCTCTCCTCCCTGCAGCTCGCCCAAGCCATGGTCCAGCACAGCAGTCACAATTCCAGTTTGCCTCCCAATGCATAGCCCTAACCCAAGACAGCTAAGGATAAATCCTGCCTTGCCTTCAGATATCATCCCTTTTGCTTTCCACCGTCCCCTTTTCAGCGGTGGTCAAGGATGGAAGAGACCATAACATCTGAAATCACTGAAGAAGGTCTCTCCTGCTCAGAGATGATGTTGGCAGAGCTGGGAATGGGGAAGTTTTGCCCAGCCTGGACGTAATTATTACAAGGACAAACAGAGGGCTTCAGTCTCCAGGATGTCTATGCATACTTTTCACCAGCACTAAATTCATTTTACAGAAGAAGAAAAAATAAACTCACTGTCAAATTCCAGTGTGCAGTTTGGCTGTTGGTGCTGAGCTACCACAACCCCCCCATGCACACACACCTGTGTTTGAATAGCTTGAGATAGCTAAATGACACCAAATAGGCTTAAGAACAGATCAACTTGTTAGAGTCCTCCTCACCTCTTCCCCCTTGGCTGCCATAAACACAGTTAAAAAAAGATAAATACCTGGTGCCGAGGTGATCCTGTCTGCATGGGCAGCACAACCGAATCACCATATAAGTCACACGCTTCATATTTTTTTCCCCTCCACTTCTGTGGGAGATGCCTCTGCAACGTCATGAAGGTTAGCACAACAGTGCTGTTCCCTGAGACAAAAGCACCGTCCTGAATGTGGTTGTGATTCTGGTGGGCAAAGACATAGGAAAAATGGATCTCAAATCTGTCAAATGCTGTGAGACATCACCCTCCGCGGTCTGGGCAGGGGAAATTCTGAGCACTGTTTGGGATGTGGCACGCCGGTTTGAAGCAAATGCATTTCAACACAGCCTGCAAGCCCAGGGTGAGTTTGAACGAAGTCAATGGCACCATTGTCAAGGATTTTCTTCACAGTGATATTATAGCCAGCTTACATCTCACATATCTAAATAAGGCACGTAGGAACACCTGATTTTCCAGAACATATCTGACATCTGTGATGTTCCAGGCAGAAAGGAAAGAGTTCACGGCAGACCTGGCCAGCTCATCAACAACACACATCAAAGAAAGCCTAAGAGAAAGCACTGCACAAGCAGATGTTGAATGCTGACTCTCAATCCCAGCGGTCACCGTGCCCTTCTGAAACATGACTAGTACCTTGACATAGCTGGCAAGTTCTGTCATACAGGCACTTTTGAAAAGAGGTTGTACTAAATACAAGAATAGTTTTGTTAGGAAAACATCCTGCTGTGGGTTTCCTGCAAAAAAAAAAAAAGACCAGATAACCGAACAGGATATCTCCACTCCTAACTTTTATGACTCTGTGGTATAGCCACCTCAGAAAACAGCAGGTTCTGCAGGGCAGGTCAATGAGCTGTGCATATCCTCAGCTAGCCATTTGAATCGTAACAACTCTGATTCACAGCAGATTAGGGTGGATATTGTAAAACATTTTGTTCACCACAGCACAAGCAATTGGGGTAATTAATTCTGGAGGTGGGAGTAACAGGAAAATTTATGCTGTCACACAAAAGGGACTGGGGTATAAGTATAGAAAAGATCAGAATTGTTTTGAAGCTGCATATAAAAATTGACCTCTGTCTCAGTAAATGCCTAGATTCTACGAGGATAAGCAGGCTGTGAGACAGGAAATCTTTCATGAACCTTGTTTCTGATGACACATGCTGAAAACACTACCAAATCTAAAGGCTGTATTAGCACTGATGGAGGACAGGAGTGAGCAAGGCAATGTCGATGCTGCAGCTCAAGGGAGCTAGGAGAAGCAGCCTGCAAGGGAAGAGTGGAGGTCAGTGTTGAGCGCTGAGATGGACAGCCGGTGATGTAGGCTCCATTTGAAGTCTTCTGAGTGCTCACTGTCTTTCATCCAGATCAACAAATAAGTTTATGAACTGCAGGTGTCACACTGTATCATGTTTTCCTTCTTTACTCCACTCTCTTCTTGAGTATGGACACCAATGCAAGCCATGCTAACCTACTTAACTGCTGGCAACAAAACAAGGAAAATATATGGACTTCAGAAGTTTTTTTTCCTCCTCTCAACAGATTTTGACCTATATGTTGTCATTTACAAGGGCTTCAGAAGCAAGTTAGAAAACAAACAATGCACAGTCTCTGACTTTTACCTGAGTCTCCTAGCTGATGCAGACTTGCTCAGTTTCTTACAGTCCCAAGATTACTCTAGAGGTAACTTGTAAGCTATTACACTAATTTCTTAACAGTAAAAAGAGTGTAGAAACCAATATCTCCCTTGATACGTGGAAACCCTTACATGGGATTCTTCAGATCCCAGAATCTGGAGAAAGGCAATTCAAGGGGATCAACACATATTCCCTACCTGGCTGACAGTGTTAGTTTGTTTCTTATTCCTTTTTGACTTGGACTTTAGTGTGCCAGACAATAGGGCTTCCAGGTTTCTCTTCATAAGGAAGCCTTTTTGGGCTGTTACAAAGAAATTCTGGCTGCTTAGGTCTTGATGTGTCTCTGAAAAATACCAGCTACCAGTTGAACAGTTTTGAAGTCCTTTGTACTGTGCCTTTCACAAACACCACCTCCATACTCTGAAATCTATAGCAATCTCTATAGGATATAGAATTTGTCTGTAGTTTCTGTGCTGTTCTGTCATGCTGTCTCAGTGTTAAACTGATCCTAAGTCCATTTTTTGTAGTGATGGCATGCTGGTGACAAAGCAACTAATTCCCAAATAAATGCTCTTGAGACGCTTCAGTAAAAATGATGCTGCTGTTACCCTGCTGGTGAAGAGACAGGGTTAAGCAAGGAGCTGGGCAGTTGTCTCTTCAACACTGATGCTGCAGTAAAGAGGCCTGCTCTGCAGTTCTCTCTGCCGTTCTTTCCCAGGAAATTTCTGTTGTCCCTTTAAACATGCAAGGACAGGACATCAGCACACATGGTTTTCCTTCCACACTTGCTACACAAGGAGTGATTTACAAGCATATATGACAGCCATTCCCAAGCTTTAAAGCGCACATCCAACTGTTCCAGCTAATGTAGAATGGCAGAGCCGATGAGCTCAGGTGCGTGAAAGGGAGAACAGGCTCCAATCATCCCACCAAGAGCCCAGGTTAATGTTTGGTACCAAAGTATGAAGTAACTGAGAATCTGGTCCTGGACTAAGCTCTCATATGGATGAAAAACTGCATAGCTGAATCTCACAGCACATATCTAAATCTCTTCTTTTAATTTTGCCCTCTGTCACACTGATGGACTGATGCAGACTGACACTAGATCACGCAGCAATGTTCTTTCACTCAGGCCTCTCACTGATCTTGCCTCTAGGGCTCTCCTAGTGAAGAGTGAATACAGCAATTTCCAGAGGCTATTCCAAATAGGCTATTTTACCGATAGTCAACAGCTTAGGGCAAAGAGCAGGGAAAATTGCTGAGGATCATTATATATCACAGACAGACAGATGAGGAGCCTAAATACAAACCCGTAGAGGCTGCAAATGAGAAGTGAAAGGCAAATGAAAACAGACTTTTGAGAAAAAGTAAATAAGGCTTTATGATGTCAGTCTGATTGAAAACAAACATGCAAAGGCACTAGCAATAATCAGTCATTATAGTTTGAAGCCAAGCAGCACAAAATCCATTCCATCTTTGCTCAGTTGCTGAGCGTATATTTAGATTGAGTGTTTTCATTGCAAGGCTGTCTGGGCCTGACCCAAAGAACTGCACTCATACAAAAAATCCCATTGAATTGAGTATTTTTCACAAGAGGAAAAAAAAACCCTGTTTGTTCTACCCTCTCTTACCTCTTACCATGGCATGCAAACACTAGTAAACAAGGAGTAGGAATGATAGAAGCATTTTCATCATCTTTACAGGAGCAAAAAAGTGATGGTGTGAGGTTCGACAGAGAGTGGAGAATTAAGACTGCTGCTGGTAGTGGAAGGTCACCTAGAAATGCTCCTCCCAGCCCTGCTCAGAGGAGGCTGAAAACAGCTCAGTCTTTATTTGAAGAGGATTAAGCTGTGGGTGACTCAGATTGCTGATGTTTGTCTGGTGAAACAAGGTGCTGTTCTACTCATCCTAAGTAACGCCCAGGGCATATGATTGCCACAGCCTGTGGGTTCAGTTTCTGTGTTCGAGCAGCATGGAGAAAATTCTGCCAGAAGCAGCACCTTGTCAGACATACATACCTCTATACATAAATGAATGTATATCTATGTATGTATCAGCACATGTGTGCATAGATGTACATATATGCCTGTATTTTTGCATATACAAATATATTCTTTTTTGTCTGTATATACGTGCAGGTAAGATTTTTCATGTGCATTACCAGGAAACTGTTCTTAGAGAAATAGCTTTTTTAATAAGGTGTCAATCAAAGACTAATATCTAAAGGTGGGATTTCCAGAGTCAAAAGCTGCAAAAGTCTTGCTAGGCTGATGTCATACGTCTGGGGGATACATCATTACATGCTGGTGGGGCTCTTGTTTGTTGCAGCTTGCTCAGACAGACAGAGAATGAGCTATTGCCACAGCCATTTTCCATGCTGTCTTGTCCTGAGCAAAGTGCGTTTAGCTAGTGCATTGTCCTGCATGTTGTTACTGTGCTGCAGGACTTTCTGTGTGAAGTACTTACTCTCAGCCAAGGAAATCTGTTGGTTTGGGGGTGGATACCTCAAGCATGCATGGATTTCTACATCAGCAAGTCCAGGACCAATCTCAATGGATTGGTTTCACTCAGTAGCTTAATTAAGAAGGGTAGCCCATGGGATATGGGTCCTTTTGGCTACACCTTTTCACCTCCAGAGGCTGCTGTCCTCTAAAGTGTACCTTACAGCCCTGATTGCAGGGATCATATTTTCCTTTCCATACACCAGGCAAAGTAAAGAGCTCTAAAAGAAGCTGCTAAGCAGCCTGGCTTCAACATCTGGATGTGGTGCTGCACCTTCAAGGCTTCTTTCAGAAACAGCAGGGAATAGAGCACTGCTCCGTCTGCCAGCCTTGTGGCAGATCAATACTTCACGTATGCTGCAAGAGGGCAGCTCCTTTGTTCTCCAAAACCTGCGAGACTCATCAAGGACAACAGAGGAGGCAGAATAGCATTTGCAGATGGTGTCACACAGCCTCCCAGCCTTCTAGAGGCTGATGCTGGGCTGGGATTGCTTAGCAGAAAATATTTCCTGCCCTGCTGTTGGTGTCTACCTCCACCCCACGATGTCAGCACATAACTATTGAGATGCACCCAGGGTGTATGGCATGGTTTCTCCAAGGCTGACCTGCAAGGACTGTACCTCTGCAACTGCCTGGCAGAGGGGTGAGGGTATCAGAAACAGAAACCAGCTCTGTCAGAATTTCAGCGATGAAAGGAGGCACGATACGGCTTTTACAGGCCCTAACGAAAGGCTAAAAGGAACACACCTGAATAAAATATTACAGCATGATGCCATCTTCTTACTCCCCAAACAGGCTTCTATCCCCTCACCTAGCAGAGACGAGTCAGGAGAGATATTTATCTATATGCTTCTCTTCTTTGTATTCCCAAGGCCCTTCTGCCTCCAGTGGGAGCGGTTGTCCCCATGACTTTTCTCCCACACAGAAAATCCCCTCAGTTCCACGTGGGATACAAGCCTCCCTCTCCCTTCATCTCTCAATAAATACTCATACCAGGGGTTATCAAGCTGAGGGTCAGTCCCAGTGCTAACAATGGAAAAAAAAGCAATATCCAGCTGTTACTAAAGTAGTAAATCTCGTCACTTCACAATTGTGCTCCTCAGTTTCCAAGCCCCCCAACGGATTCCTGATACATTCCATATTTTGCTCTTTATTTTGTTTTCCACTTAGCAAAGGACAGGCTCCAAACCAGTGTGAAGAAAAACAACCTTCCCCTTCCCCCCTCCTCTTTTTTTCTTCTTTTCACCGCGCTATCTCTGCTCCAAGTCAGGCCAGGTAGCGCTTATCATTTCCTCTGCTCTGCGAACTCCAGCGTGCATGCGTTTCCTGCCAGCGAGTCCTAAACTGCAAGCTGACATTGTTTTCAAGGCCCCTCTCTCTTGGAGGCAGGAGCAGCTCTGCTGCACAGTGCTTCCTGTTGATGTCAGGCCCCTCTTCCTCCCCGAGCAAATGGGCTTCCTGCTGGCATCGGTGTCCTTTTCCATGAGGACTAGCAGGAGCCATTTTCCTACACAGCCACCGAGGGGGGTGGGGGAAAAAAGGTGGAGGAGACAGGGTTATAATGGGGGGAAGGAGGGGTGGATTTTTTTTTTTTTCTAGCAGTGTTGAAGAACATCTGGGGCTCCTCTCAATGGGGAGGAGAGAGAAGAGATAAGAGGTCAAAACAATAGAGCTATGTCTCAGGGATGTCGGTATTTGCAAGTACCAGAGAAATCACTTATTAGCAGAGAACATCAGAGACTAATTACAGCTGCTGATTTCCCACTGCTAAGGAATGTAAGCTCACAAAAGAAAAGCTACAGCCATGGCCCCTGTGCTCCAGCCATGCTGTCAGAAGCTGTAGGAGATGCCAAGACCTTTACACCAGACCATTGCCTTTGTTTTTATTCTTTCAAATGGAGGAATCTCTACCGATGCCAGCACTGTTTCATCAGCACTGGAGAAACTGGACAACGATTGCAGAACATGGCTTACACCGAGCTGAAGTTCTTCAGCTCTGCAGACTGCCATTGCAGGAGCCGTTGCCCCAGCAGAGAAGGGAAAACCTAACCAGACACCATTTCGGATGTCCCCACAGTCCATGGCATTGAAGGTTTGCATTTGTCCCGTTAGAGAAGCCAATGGGCTTGTCCTAGCTCCCAACAGGAGGTTATCAGTTTGCTGCTCAGTGTAAAATACAGCCCAGGAACATGTGATAACGGGGTCCATCATGGTGGGGACACACAAGAGGGCAGAGCTTGAGAAGCACGGCCAGCCACGGCAGCAGCGTTGACTGCCCTCCACAACATTTCAGCCACACAGACCCCACATCTTCCTGCATAAGGTGAGGGAGGTGAGGAGGTGAGGAGCTAGCTTGCGTTAGGACATGTTCCCCTGCAAGCAGAGGTTTCCAGGTTATATTAGGTCCCCTAGCAATTACCAAAATAGGACCTGTCCCTTAGAGTCTCAACTGCTGCTCCTAATGGTCCTATGGGATGAGTTTCATGTATATTTCAATAAAATATATCATTATAAAGTGATTTTCTCTTTCCTTTCCTATCTGTTGCCTGGTCACCTTCCTGTGTCACTGTAGGAACTAAGCAAAGGGTTACACTTCCAATCTCTGAGCATAAATTGCCACAGAGGCTAAGAAAATTACTCCAGCTTTGTGCAACTGCAGCCAGTAGCAGATGTGGTCCCCAAGTCTGGCAGCGCTGGAGGAGTTGCAAGAGAGAGAACTGTGGCTTAGCTTTCCTCACAAAAAGAAATTCTTACTCAAGGTGCAGTTGCAAAATCTTGATGGCTAGTGTGGGTCTAAGACGCAAAAGGAAAAAGCCCACCTACATTCTCACAGCAGAAGTTGGCCAGGGCCACTGAAATTCACGGCACTGACATGTAGGCAAGCATTCCTGGCCGCAGAAGATGTGCCCTGCATGGCTAAACTCAGCTGGAGCTGTGCTGCTGCTCATACACAAGAGCAGGATGGGGCCCCAGGAGAAGAGACCTCCTCGTGGCTTTTAGGGAGCTCCAACCTACGCAGTGCCAGTGGCTTTTCTCGAAGGTGCCCAGCAGCCGTCAGCACTAGCTAAGTCCTGTGAGCACTTTGTACGATGGGACCCCACTTCCAAAGCTGCTCTGGGAGCAAAACTGCACTTTGACGAAGGAGCGTGAAAGAAAAGCAGGCTCCACCGAGCTCACATTTTCCTGTTGCGCCTTCCCTCTTTTTTAGTACAGCTTGTTATTCATGAATGAATTACCTCAATCCCTCTTAAGCAATGTACTGACCAGGAAAAGGGTGTGGGGATTATTAATGGAAAAATCCTTGAATCTTTTAGCCCCACAGCATGGCTACAGTTACAGGGAAAACAGGATACCACGCTGCATATGGGGAGGAGGAAGAGAAAAGGAGCAGAAACTCTAATAATCTGCAGGGACTGACTTGCAAGGAAGAACAAAGTGGCAGTGGTAAAGGGGCACAGCTGGCCCAAATTACCAGGAGAGAAACGAATGCGCACAATAGAGGTCTGCGCAGGGTGCAAATACCACTGAGGGAAAGGGCTTGTTCTGGATGATCAAGGGGATGTAACTAGGAGGGACTGAATGAAATTACGAGGGGAAATTTAGGTTGAATGGTAGGAAAAAACCTCTTAAGAGTGAGACATAGTATCATGTTGTAGAATTGCCCTCCCAAGGGAGGGGGTGGGAGCCACGCTGCATGGGTATTTAAAATCAGGCAGGAGATTACTCTGAAGAGAACAGTCCTGCACAGGCCACTGTGACAAAGACAAAACAAGCTTTCTGGCCTTCCCATGTCGTTATCAGGAGATGCCTTTTAATCCAGAGAGGGTTCCCCTGGAAGAGCTTGCTGTGTAAATTATAAAGGAAAGCATATAGTGCCGGCACTCACTACAACAAGGGACAACGACAACCAGCAGCTGGAGTTTAAATTGGATACTAAGCAGGCAGGAAGAAAGACTACTTGAAAATCTTTCAGCAGAATGATTTTCCAGTGGGGAAGTGTGCATTTCACAGAATCAAAAAAATTCACCAGAACACAGGGACTCAGTTTGATTTTTCAACCAAAAAAGTACTTAAATATATTGTTTCTAAAAGGTGAAAAATGTTCATTTCCATATCACTATTTTCACTGTTTTCACTAAAGGCTTTCACACTTTCACTAAAGCCTTTTGGAGAATTTTTATTTAGGAGAAGTTTCTACTTTTTTATTCTGATTCCAGATGAAAGGAAGTCTTGGGGTAGGGGAAGATGGAGCACACTGTAAAACAGGAACTGGCTCTAATGGATATCAAGCGATACCACCAAAGACTGGCTAGTGTTTGCTCCTCTCTGTACACTTCTGAGGATGGCAGCACTGTTCCTTGCAATCTGAAGCCCAGACTATTGTCTGTGCTTCTTGACAATGAACAAGAGAAAAAGGAGGCGAGTGTCCTAGGGTTTGCTTTTCAACCCTCGGGATACAAAAAGCCCTCATTTGAAATCTTACTTGTATCTCCTGTCCCCCATTGTGAGGATAAAACCCCAGCACAGTCTCACAGAATGTGCTTTGCTTCTGTCAGCAAAAATCTAACCCTTTGGCAAGGAGTCATGAATTAACAGAGGATAAATATCGCTCTCATCCCATAGGTGCAAAAAATGAGAAACAGAAATGAGTTGGCAGCCTGAGATCATGCAATGAGTTAGTGGAAGAGCTAAGATTAGAGCCCACGGCTTTGATTCCTGCTCTGTAACTAAACCACATGGCCAGTTTTCTCATATCTGAAATCCTGGTAAATAGAAACTTACCTTCAGAAGTTCAGAAGTTGCTAGCGCATGCAAAGATTGCAACTGGCTTATCAGAATCACTGACCCAGGAAGTCAAGTTGAAAAAAACCACACAGATGTGTTTTTCTGGGAGATGCTCAATTCTTCCCAGGCACCTACCAAACCATAAAGACCCTCCCTTTCCAAACTACTATCCAAAATCTGGACACACAGACTAAAATGTCAGTAGGAGATTTAGAGGGTATTGATTAGAGTCTTGGAGCAACCTTTTGGGTTGGTTGTCCTAAAAGTCAGTCTTGTACTAAAACACTAGACTTCAGTACCCCTGGGTCTGGGAATGTTTGGAAGTGGATCCACACTTTGTGGCTTGGTCTCACTTCTAATTATTTTATTTTTTTTTCCTCTTGAATGGTTTTTTCATAACTAAATACCACAATAATGGCAAGAAGCTACCCAGAGGCCATCTGGGGAGAAACTGCATTATTTCTGATCATTTCAGGGAAGGGAGGTTGGTGAGGGGGTGGGAGGGCAGGCCTGAATTAACTGGAAAAGATGTCCTGGTTGTTCACAGATCAATTATACCAAAATTTTTGCATTCCCTGTGTTCTGACTTCTTCCATCTCCCCAATTATCCATTGCTTTCCATTCTTTAGCTTTCATTTTCATTTCACAGGGCACTCAATTTTTGGCATAATTTTCTTCCCATGGAGGCCAAATTCAAGCCCCGCCTTTGGGACCTGGACTGAGGTTTAAAATCCCTCTCTAGCAAAAAGGCACTTGGATCTGGCATTTACAATTCAGGCCTGTATCTTCCAACTGCAGCTCTAAAATGGATCAAAGACTTCTGTGCCTAGCTTTTGTTCTTAGCTTTTGTTCCCTTCTCTACTCCCTTGAAATGTCAGCAAATATTATGGCTTTGTTGATGCCGTCAGGGTGGTCTGACCACTTCCCAGACTGGGCATGCTGACTGGGTAGCCGTGGAGCAGTCAGCAGTTCACTGGGTGTCTCTCTTCTAGGATACTGTTGTTCCTCACACCAAGGCAGTGGCCCCAAGCAGCAACACTGCCATGAAATCAACAGAAAACAAATCCATCTCCACCTGCCCTGGCTCGTGCAGGGACATGCAGACTGACTGTTCCAAAGCAGCAGCTGCTGATGCTGCCAGGAGGAGAGAAAACCATGCTGGGAACTCAGGGCTCTCCTTGGATATCGGGGTGGATATCCACCCCTTCAGACATTCCCTGCTTTGTCTGGAGGAAGACTCAAAATCTACATGTTACTGCTGCCTCAGCTGTGCATGTCTTCTTTCTCTCAAGCCCCAGCAGGGGAAACACAAGCATGTCCCATCCCAGACACCCCCTGACACCTCCCCAGATGCCCCCCGGGGCTGCTCTGAGATGACCTGGGACCTCCCTGGCTACTGGCTGTTCCTTGGTCAGTGGTGGCTGCACCACAGGGTAGGGACAGAGAGCACTGCCAGCCATCCCGACCAGTGTTGCTCCCTGCAAGGGTATGGGAGAACCTGTGCAGAGCCCAGCAGACTCCAGCTGAGCCATGGGAAGTACCTACGAAATGTCTCTGCCTTCTGTCACAGCCTCACAGGGTGGTTCACAGGAGGGATGGGGAAAAAAATGGGCTATGAGTCAACCACCAGCCACAGGCCATATTTCTCTGCCCCATCACAGGAACCACTTTTAGCCTACGCTGGGCTGGTAAGGGTTGCCTTAGCATCACTTTTCTGCCCACCTCAAATGTTTGTACCGAGGGGGATCCTCAGGACTTCCAGAATGTTTGTGCTGTTCTCTCTGCTTTGCCTGCCGATATGCTGCAAAGTACCAGTCATGGCTTCTCAGCTGTTCTGAAATTATGTGTTTGGCTTCAGCCTGAAGAGCCCAAGTAGCACTGCTCTACTTCTCTTCCCTGGTAGCCACCATGTTAAGGATGTGATCATATTTAGGAATGAGCCGAGGCTCTTCCTGCTCTCTGCTCTACACCTCTCAGGTTCAGTTGATCTTTTCCTTCCACAGTGCTTCTTCCCACTGTTTATTACTAACTCATTTTCTCCAATTACGGCAGAAAAGGACCCTGGCAAAAGAAGAATTTTGCAGCATGTCTCAGAAAATATCATATTTGTCTCCAGCTCGGTTTCATTTAAGGAAGGCCATTCAGTGGTCAAGCACTCTCAAAACAGACAATGCCTTGTCTCCAGGTCTCCAGAACCTCCCATTCAGGAACTGTCATTGAAGCTTTCAACTTGAGTGCTCCTCTGATACATATCCAACCTCACCAAAACTTTCTCAGCAGTCTGTCCTTCAGAAGAGCTTTAGGCCAACACAATGTACTTCTCTTGGACTTGTTAATACCACCATCTTCAATGCCAACCACAGTAAATTAAAACAGTGCTACCTGCTGTTGACAAATCCACTGAAAATTTGGTTCTTTTTTTCACTCTTGACACCAGTTGCGTTCTGGTGCTTTCCTTGGACTTCCCTGGAGCTAATTCGTGGCTCACTCTGGTGGTAACAGGGAAAGTGTGGATGTTGCAGAAGCACTTTTTCACAGGGGAGATTCGCAAGTACCCACATCACGTAGATGTTGCTTTTGTTCTGCTGTTTTGCTAACCAAAATAACAAGCCTCTTTACTGCTGGGAACACTTGCTGTATATGTAGATTTGAAGTGCTTCCACACCAGTTGGCTGCAGCATCCCAGATGTATACTAGTGCCACTGAGGTCAGCAGCTGGCCCATTGCCACGCAGCCTGTGCTTCTGGAGGAGCTCAGTGGTAAAAGGCAGTATGCTGAAATGGAGGCAAGGTGTCAGAATGCTGCAAGGTGCTGGAAAAATTTTTCAGAGCCACAGTAAAAAAAAATGAAGACACCCTTTCTCTGCCAGCACGTTAATCCCTTATACTTCTTGTGCCCCACTGTCAGAGACCCTGTGCATTGGAGCACTGGAGAGGATACATGGGGTCCCAAGAGCCACATGCTGGGGAGGGCCTGTGGTGCCATGTGCAGCCAAGGAGCATGTTTCTAACCAGATGCCTTGACTTTTACAGCCCTGCTCCATCCGCTTTTGCCACTCAGCCCTTCATGTTCACTTCTACTCCATAGTTTCATACCCCAGAGGACAGATGGGCAGGGGACAGCCAGTCAGGCCAGCTGTGCCTCTGGCCCACACGAGCAGACTAGGAAAGGAGGTGCAGAGAAACACATCCATACGAATGCACGAAGTGCAGACATAGCTGTCATGGAGTACAGTCCAATGCCATGGACTCCTGGGGACAGATGGCCCCGTGTAGAGCTAGAGCCTGGTTTCACTGTGTGCACAGCACAGACACCTTTGTGCACAGGCACACATGCAGCATTCAGGCCATCCCAGGTTTTAGGATGGCTCTGGCTAGAGACAGGAGTCAGTTGTAGGAATCTTGCACGTAATATACTACCCCTGATCTGAAATGCTGGGCATAATGGCATGATTTAGAAGCATAATGGCATGATTTAGCAGCATAATCTTATCATAACCCCCTAGGTTTTGCAGCATGCAAGAAGATTTGGGTGGATGATGTCTTGTTGGATTCAGGCTGGAAGGGGAGATGGCAAAGTGGGTGCGAGTCACAGTCAGGTGTATATCAGCAAGCTTGTCCTGCTCAGAAGAAAGAAAGGAAATGTTTCAAAAGATAGTGACATTCTCAGGGAATCCACTTTTGAATCTGGCTTGTCTGGCCTTGACCTAAGGCTCTTTCATAAATCTCATCAGGAAGGCAGCATTGGCCAACAGAACACAACAGCTAATAATAAAATCCAAAGAATATCCATTATGTGCTCAGCTAGTGACATTTTAAAGCCTATAATTTTTTGCATCTGTAGGCTGCTGACCTGTAGTATTCACTCTCCCTTCCCTTGGAGCCAAGCTAGAGACAGACTCAGATAAAAACCCTGCAGATGAGCACCCCGGATTTCAGCAAAATTGAACTCAGGCATCTGTACTTCAAATTCAAGCGTGAGCAGAGCAATCTGAGAAGAACCAGTTCAAAATGAACTGGGGTCCAGACAGGCATCTTTGTCTCCCACTTTGGGCAGGAGACAGCAGAGGCCAGTGCCAGACCTCCAGAGCATAATCCAAGCAGGCTCTTGAGATATGCAAAACTCGTGTGCAACTCAAGTCAGCTCTGTAGACTTGCAGGCCTTTGTAGACAACAGACTCGAGGTCTTTTTCTTCGGATTTCAGGTTTTCTTGGGGAAATTTCTTAACTTCGATTTGGTAGCACTTGGGTAACCTCAGTCCTCTTTTACACAACAGCCTGGGCACTCCTGACAGGAATCTTTATAGAGGATTTGAAAAAGAGAATTGGAAAAATATGATTTTGGGAAACAGGAACTTTATAACTTTGCTAATGCAAAGGCAAAAGACATTGTGCACACACAGATTTAGAAGCAGCAACAGCAAAATCCTTTGAAGGAAAACAGCAGTGATTTTTATTATTGCCTTATATGAGTTCAGAATGTTGCAAAGTTAAACAAAGCAATTATAAAGCCGGGTATTTAAAAATACTTAATGTTTCACAGTCTCCTTTGAGATGAATCAGGTATCCAAACATCTGGGGACTGCAAAATCCATCAGGAAACACAGACAGATGAGACACATCAAGACAGGAAGGTTCAGGGCTGCCATCGGAGAGACAAGGAACAGCAGGAGATTCCCACAGCTTCTTTTGGGTAAGAAATGTTAGTACTACATGGATGTGTACACTAAACAAAAAGAGGAAGAAAAAGAGGGCTAAAAAAGGTTTTTGCAAGTCTCCTGCTGTTCTGTGTCTTTCTCACTCTGCTCTGATCTCTCTGTACATGTCACTGGCTGGCAGGATGACTGCTTCCTGCTTCATGATTTCATATTTAATTCTTTCTATATAAAAGGAATTTAAAGGAAATTATTACAAACAGTTTGGCCACACTGCATCAAGTCATTGGAAACTATTTCATTACCCCTGACATTTTCTTTTTTTTCTTTTTCTCCTTTTTTTTCTCCTTTAAGAGAAAAGTTAGACACTTTCCTAAAGTCTTTCCAGACTTGAGCTATTCATAGATTGCATGTGGAAGGCAAACACAGCCCAAGCCTGGAAGAAAGAGGCTCTCATACCGGACACCCCAGTAGCCTGGGGCATTGCAGGCAGTGTCCTCCGCAGTGTTTCCTTTCAGAGAGCCGTTGCTGCATGAAAATGCTTTGGGTGTAGCAATTCTGTGCTCATCCCACAGGCACTTCATGAAAGAGGCAACTGTTCCATGTTGGGAATTCAGAGAAACCTCTGGCTAGCAGCGGCTGCTGGAGGCACCCTGATTAAAGCCCCATTGTTTTGCCCTCTCCAGCAGTCCTGCTAAACCGCTCCCCTGTCTGTCCAGCGGTTTGGGAAGAGGCAAATAAGTAAATAATGACCATTGCTGGGAATACCAAAGATTGGGGGAAGCAAGGAAAGAGGAAACAACAAAAAAAAATATCCTTTCATGCACTATGTTTCTTCAAAGGCAAACGCCAAGGAGTTGGGTTTCTGGGCTGTGTTTCTTTTGTCTTTCTGACTTCTGGATCTTGCTGTACTGAGGGCTTTGAGACACTAACAAACACATTGCAAACACAAGAAGGGGTGTTGCAGGAAAAGGGCGTTGAGATCATACTTAATCAAACTTCCTTACATTTTGATAGCTACAGTACTGCCATATAAGTCAATCGTCTCCTTGCCTGTGCAGTTCTCTGCAGCTAACATAGCTGAGCCACACACTTCAGGCCAAGACCTGAACTATCCTGATGTTAGTACATGGCTGATGGGTTTCAGAAGAAAAGAATGCCAGGCTAAGTTCATCTCCTTGTACAGGTCTATGTCAAAGGGGGACGAACTGCATGATCTAAAAGCAAGGACTTATTGGAGACTGTAAAATCAGAGACGTTTTCGTTCACAGCTCAGGCTTCCAAAGCAAAGGAAGCTGAGGCACTGCATGCCCTCAGCAGGCAATGAAGCTGAGCACATTTAAAAGTTAAGTATTGCAAGTTTATCCAAATGAGACAAAGTGGCTCTTGCTCACGCCCATAGACTCTGGAACTGATCAGAGACTGAAGCTCTGATTTAACATCAGTTAGGCACCAAAGGGGGAATGAAAAAATGTAGTTAGCTGACGAAAAAATGTAGTTAGCTGATTAAAAAATGCATCACTCGCAATGCAGTAACTCAATGGCATCTCCTTGAACTTTCCAAAACCAGGCTTGTTTCAAGGGCTGAAAGGAGCCAGAAGTAATTTCCCCACCTCTTGTCCTGGCTCAGTTTTGGATAAGAATTGGAAGGGGAGTTCTGGATAACAAGATTTGTTGGCACTGTGAGCATCTTCCTCTACTCTCCTCTGTTTCTGATGAACACTATTCCTGTCTATCCTCTGGCTGTCTGTAACTGAAAAAGCGTCTCTTCATCTGCTCTAGCCCTACTGCCAAAACAGCCAGGATTCTGAATTTTGCTCCCACTTACAGCCCTCTCTCTTCTCCCATTCATCGGCAGTCTCAATTTCTGCCAATACAGTCAGTTTTTCTGTCAGACTAGTTTTTCAAACCTTTCCCTCCTCCGTTTCAAACATACTGGGATTTCCTCACGTGCTTTCTCTACTCCACCTTTGCCCTTATTCCCTTTCCCCATTTGTTCCCTTTGGTCTCCTTTTTCATTTCTCTGCCACACTTCATCCTTCCCAGCTGTTTCTTTGGATGCATTATCATTAGCTTCTATCAATAACCTAACCTAACCTAACAAGGTTGGGCCTTGTCCCAAAACCAGAATCAATTGAAATTGCTGTCGGTGACTTATAAGGGGCAGGCCTTTCCATGAGCCAATAATGAACCATGTCCCATGGCGTGCAAAGAGAAATCTGTGTTATTGCATATGCTCCCTTCTAAATCAGAGACTATAAAACGAAGATTGCAGTCTTGCAAAAAGTCTTTGTAGCAGGTTTTTGTTTGTTTTTTTGTTGTTTTTTTTTTTGGCAAGATTAGCAGAACTAAAGACAGCATCCTGGCCAAGTTCCCATTCAGGGTAATCTCTTCTGCTATTTCAGATAGATGCTGCATTGTTTTTCCATTTCCTAGGCCCAGAGGTTAGTTAGTAAATGGCTGTCATGTTCTCTTCAAAGCTAAAACATCACATATAGGGGCAGAGGCCACACTAACTCAGAAGGAAGCACTAGTAACCTTCCTCTCGAGGTATGTAATGCCACCTTGGTGTTCCGCATCTCCATCTGAGGATCTTGGTATGGAGCCTGCCTGAGACAGGAGAGCTGGGAGAGCACCATCCTTTTCTGCCCTCACTGTCATCCCCTGTGGCACTCCCCAGCGCTGTAAGAGCCTACATTTCAGTACCAGGTGATGAAAACAGCCAAGACCCTTCAAATTTAATAATAGTAACACAAACAATAATAATAATAGTAACACAAACAATAATAATAATAATAATGAGAACTTTGTACCAAAAATAAATGATACCAGCATCATTTAACCACTGAGGGAAGGAGGACGTGGAAAAAGGAGTGGTCTAAAGTCTCTCACTGAGTCAAGTGGTGGCAGGAGCAGAGCTTGTCATAGCCTGTGGCATACCACCGGTGTGACTCCTATGATTGACAGCCTTCATTCGTGTACAAACTGAGGAATTTAAAGAGAAAAACAGAAGGCGTGCTTTCAAGTTGCTTAAAACTGACAGGTCACCAAACCGGATGCAGGATAAATGAAGCCAAACTAGGGGGTGCAAAAATCTCATTTCACATGTGAATGTCCACACTCTCTTTTATCCTCCGGTCACTGCCTTGGTGTAGGGCAAGGAGTGGACAACACTTCCCAGTGCATACATGGAGCTCTTACCAATATTTCAGACAAATGTGTCACTGGTGGCTTGCAAAAGTGCTCAGCCGAAACTGCTGACGTGTCTCAAATCCCCCCCAGCGGCGTTACTGGCCTGGCCAAGTGAGTTTGAGGAGCCATCTGGCCAGGGACGCAGAGCCCACGTGCTGGGGGCCAGCCTCTTGCTCCCCAGGCCAGGATAATTGGACATTGTTCAGCCACTGAATCGCCGCTCTGTCGGGCTGCAGGCTTGTCTCGTAGGGACAAGCTAATCAACATGCAAACTGCCAAGGGAAGGAGAGGGTCAGAGATGGCCCTCACCCCTTCCTCTCCCCCATCATAAACAGAAGGTTTGTGTGCAACCACAACGCCACGAAGCAGGGAGGGGAGAATGGGTGGGGAAGGAAAGGGGAGGGGAAGGGAGAAGCTCCTTGAATACTTCCCATTCAAAGCCAAATATGGGAGCTCTTGTCAAACATGGGAGAGGGTTTTCCTGCCATACCCAGGTTCTTGTCTGCAGTTGGTTCCCTGTGGACTTGCGAGCAGTGCCAGAAGCTGCCTGGAGATCTCAGCAGCACGCAGTGCCACACTTGCTGCCTTCTCTCCCTTATCCCACATCGACCAAGGCCTCGGTTTTCACCACCACAGCCCAACCAAAGACCTGAAAGCACTGCAGAAACAGAACTGCATTGAATGTCCCAACCTCCGCACCAGTGTCACTGCAAGCAGCAGTATTGCTATCAGCCTCTTTTCAAGG
Organism: Pterocles gutturalis; assembly: GCF_000699245.1. Lineage (NCBI taxonomy): Eukaryota > Metazoa > Chordata > Aves > Pterocliformes > Pteroclidae > Pterocles > Pterocles gutturalis. Next base: position 12,980 of record NW_010147140.1, on the reverse strand, counting down.
AGGCATAAGTGAGGAGAGGAATAGAAATAAGGCACTTCACAGGCTAACATATCTTTCCTTAAGCACAAGAATTGATGTCAGATGTACCTGCACTGTCCTCTGAATCACAACTACATGAAATATTTTCATATCCTGCAAACATTCTCTGTCAAAAGGCAGGAGCACATTTTTCTGGTTTTTCCCATTCTCCCAAAGAAAACACATATGTCTTTTTCCCCTTTTTCTACCAATGCTCACTTAAATGTTGCAAATAAAAGCCTTGCTGTCACCCTTTGTCCATCTGCTAAATCCTTCCACCATCCAGCAGTGAGTTCAAACCTGTAGTAAGAGATGTATGAAAAATCCAAAGCAGGCAACCATTATTAGGGCAGGGATAAGCCTCCAAAGCCCTTAGGATCCAGAGCTGCAGTTCACATCTGTCTTTAATGCCCAGGAGCTACCATCAATAATTTAATGAGCACCTTACATCCTGAAATATTTCACAAACTACAAAAACAAGATTCTCTCCACCCACCTCTAGGATGGGAGGTGGCAGCTGTTGAGCTGGACAGAGCAACACTACGTGACAGTTTAGGACAATGAGTGAAAAAAAAAAAATCATGGGTCTAGCTGAAATTGCTTCTGGAAAGGGAAAGATGCATCACAGCATGTACATGTGTAAAAAAGTCTCTATCCCCTAGAAACAAAAGATAAACCAGAACTTTTTTAAAGGATCGGGGCCCTTGTTTTACACTGTGCCCAAATGGCAACATTTCCCTAAATGATACCAAGGTAGCAACTCAACTGAACTTATACTACACTTGCCATCTTCTGAATCACCCACCCCATTCCTGCGGCAGATTTTTTGGGGCAACTCCCATGCGAGCGCTAACTAGACATGAACCTGCTTAGGGTGTAATTGCTGTGAGCACGGCTTAAGGCTGAACAGCAGCACGCTTATTGTGCTGCCATGTTTAGGAGCCTAAGGAGTATCCAGTTAATCTTCTCAAATCTCATTATTGCAGCAGAGTGACAGATGGGTATTTTAGCAGGCTAGAAATGAGGACTAATTAGGACTCCTAGCCCTTCTTTGTATTTATTACATTGGTTCCTTCCCTGCCTCTGAAGCATGTTTACAAGCAGTGCAGGGGGCTGACTCCACTGCCACGCTCTGCCTGCCACCCTGAGGATGGGTCACCTGTGCCTGGCTGATCTAGGGACAGGGCTGTAGGAGCATGTCCAGAAGGGGACCTCAAATCAAAGCTGTTGGGACCTGGAACAAAATTTCCTGACTCACACCCTGTTCATGACTTTACATAGCAAACCTTGGGCAGCAGTATGTGACTGGCACTTGCTATCGAGCCAGGAAGGAACTGGCCTCAACAGATCAAAACCAGCTCTTCCCATTTACCACTCTTAATCCTGCCTTAGGCGCTGACGCTTAGTATATTGACTTTGGCAATATATGCATACTGCCATCCTGGCAACAAAGTTATTGAAATGGAAGGAGGGGAAAAAAAAGCCAAAACAAAACACCACCACCAACAAAAAAAAAAAAACCTCCAACTAAGTAAGGGGACCTGAAAACACTTGAGAGATGGTAGAATCCTCCACACCCCCTCTGTAACCCTGAGCCATCGCCTCAGGCCAAACCCTATGCTCCTTTTAAAGGTTCCAGGACATTTGTTTTGACTTTTTTTGCTGCATTCCTCTACCTTGTTGTACTTCTGGTTTCCAGCTGGGACTGGAAGGGAGAGAACAGGATTATATAAGGAAGTCTGTTGCTCTATTTTTCTGGCTTGATTAGAAGCAGAAGATGCAATAAATCTCACAAGAGAGTTTGTTCTCATTTCGCCTCTTGTATATCAGGAACTACCTGACCAGAGCAAGGGTAAGGAAAATGCAATACCAAGTGGAGCACACTAAGAAGATAAAAAGAGAAAGCAAAATGGTGAAGCTATTTGCCTCTCTGATTTTGCATAAGTAAAGAAAGCAATTCAGTCCCACAGATCCAGAAGGAGGGTCACCCTGCCTGATCACACCTCTGAACCTCCTGAGATGTGGCTGCCATCACTACCAGCAGCACCATAATGAGAGATGAATAGAGATGAATGGAGAAACAAGCACTAGTTGTACATGAAGCAAAGGGTTTTCCACAGGCTGATTGGCCCTGTTGTACTGCCAAGCTGCCTGTCTGCAACAGGACAGACAGTCACATTCACTGCTAGAGACAGCAAATACAGAACGCTTACAGTATTAAAAATATCCCAGCTGACATATTCAGATCCAGATAAACAAGCCCCTCCCTTTTCTCCCAGTGTTCTGAGTTTGCTAAGACAGCACTTTTTGATGAGCCAGTGAATGTAGAGGGTGAAATCAGGCACAGACCTATCCTGGATTCTCAGCCCTGCATCCCACATGTAGAGAAAGTTTGTGAGCACGTCAGCACTTTTCAGAAAAAAAAGGCAGTACCAATGCTGCTGTGTTTGGTGGAAACCACAGTGGTATCCTTTAAACTAAGTTTGTTCTGGAGACTCTGACCTGTTCTCCAGTCTACCATTCTGTAGGAAACAAGTTACACAACTTCATTACAGCGGGAATGTCCCCTGGCCCTTCGGATGTTCAATCCCTATTTTAGAGATGCAGGTATATCTCCTCTAACCACTTCACCACCCAACAGTATTTAATCACATTACGAAACCAAACGCACACACATTCCCAGGTGGGAAAAAGCAAAGAAAGGACCTGAGATGTAAAGAGAGCTTTGCATTTGGTTTGGAGTTTAGTTTTTGTTCTTTCTTTAACAGTTCTGTGCTTTACAGAACCAAACAAAGCCTCCTGTTCCAGATGATAAAGATGATAAGTCTTCAAGCTGCTCCTGGCCCAAGAGAGCACAGGAGATAATAGCATTTCCAAAGGCATTTAGTTAGCTGAGCTTTGAGCGTAGAAGAGGGCAGAGAGAGGAGCAGGAGATAAATGGCAGTGAACCCAGTTCAGCTGCTCAGGGCATATTTCTGAGAACAGCAGCCACAGCTGAGAATCCTGCACAGGGGAATGCACGTTTCCCCTCCCCTTGCCCAGTCCCCATGCTGGAAAAGGGCGTGTAACACAGCCACTGCAAAAGGAAAAATTCCAGCCACAAGCCCCCGGCTCAGTGCACAGTGCCTTTGCAGGGGGGCTGTACAACTACCACCTGAGAAAGGTGTGCTGCTTCACAGCATTATGTGTAGGCTTTCTATTAAGCCAAGGTTCTGCAAAGTTTTCATCAGATGCAGCATATCAGCATATTATACAAGCATACATTAATTTTTTTGAGCTGGCTAGCAACAAGACTGGAGAAACCATTAAAGAAAAGGGACCCTTTATGAAAAGACAATTTGTTTTCAGCATTAGCCAGGGCAGAAAGGATCCTTAACACTGTCCCAGTTGCATGTTAGTTATTGACAGAAATTGCCAGCCTAGGCTGGGAGACCAAGGCCAATTTCTGATAGAAACTGTATAAATTTCTAGGAACATCAGAAGAATTAGGAAGAGTGTTGCCAGCAGGTCGAGTGATGTGATCCTTCTGCTCATCACTGGTGAGCCCACGCCTGGAGTCCTGTGACCAGCTCTGGGCTCCCCAGTACAAGAATAACACAGACTTACTGGAGCAAACCCAGCTCAGAGACAAAAAGATGAAGGGACTGGAGCACCTCTCATATGAGAAGAGGCTGAGAGAGCTGGGACTGTTCAGCCTGGATAAGAGAAGGATCACAAGGAATCTTACCGATGTGTACAAATACCTGATGGGAAGGAATGAAGAAAAGAGAGCCAGGATCTTCTCATTGGTGCCCATTGACATGACAAGAGGCACAAATTAAAAAACTTGAGATTCCATCTGAACACAACATTTTTTTTTTACTGGGACAGTAGTCAAAAGGCTGAATCAGGTTGCCCAGAGAGGTTGTGGGGTCTCCATCTGTGGAGATATTCAAAACTCAGCTGGACACAGTCCTGGGAAACCAGCTCTAGCTAGTCTAGATAATCTAAAGAGGTCCCTGCTCATATCAATAATTCTGTGATTCTGTAACATTTTCTGCTGCTAAGGCAAGTCTTCCCATATGCACACCTAAGTTCAAGGGGCCATCCAGTCAACCCAGCATTGCCTGGAACTGGCGCTGTCGCACAAAGGACCAGCTGCTGGCACCAGGATGGAGGTAGGCTGGTTTGAACCTCAGCCAGACTGCTGCTCCCAAATAGGGGGACAGCAACTGAGGCAGAGGAACTGAAGGCAAGTGCAAAAAGAATGGGTTTTGCTCTATCCCTTTTGATATGCTGTTAAGATCAAAAGCACTGACACCAGGCTGAAAAAGGGAAATCTAATCCAGCTGCAGGGTCATGTTCAAGGCAGGAGGGTGAGACAGAAGAAGACTGGGACTTCCCTGTCCACTTAAGTGGGGTGTGCCAAAAGACTTGAAGCATTAGGGACTAAACTCCTCACTCTCATACACAGTGAGAACATTGATTTGGCACTTCAGTGAGGGTGAAGTTTAGTACTGGTGACTATAACTTCATTATATGCAAGGGACTAGAAAACTGACAACAAGATAAGTCTCAAGACCATGGTAAGTACATTCATATCTGCAATCACAATGTGCGGAAGAGCAGAAAGTCTGCTTGTGATTTCAAATAAATATAAAAAACAGAGGGCTACCTTATTGAATTAAGTATGAAAGTTAATAATACAGTCAGCACAGTTGCCTCATATTATTTGATTTAACACTGAATTCAATTTATGTTACACTGTTCTCTGTCTGTGTCCATTGTAAACATGCTGCAGATTTTTTTTTTTGTTGACAGTGCAAAACATGTTCACTGAAGTTATCAGCAGAGAAGCTGAAGGCTCTGGCATACATATAAAGGACAGCTGGGGTTTGAGTCTCTGGGAATATATGAAAAGTAGACACTAGTAGGCAACTAGCAACACTAGTTGCCCTTAAAAAAAACAGCAGTAGAGCCAGTTGGCAGCCTTTGGGTTGTAATAAGGTTGTAGGTTTCCATGTCAAAGCTCTAAGTGCATCTGTCACCCTGTTGGTGGTTCAGGGCTGGAGGCAAACACTGGTAGCTCTCCATCCTTTAATCACTCTCCATTTATATTTCACCCTTAGGAAACCTGCATCCAGTGTGGATCAGAGATCCAGTCAAAGCAGTGATGTGGGCAGTCAATCTGGCAGCCACCCCACCCCAGGCCCTTCACAGCAGGACTGAGTATACCCTTACTGACAGGCTGTTTTCATTTCCCCTATTACCGTTAAAGGAGAAACACTGGAACATAAATCTTTGGCACAACCCTGACTGCCGCAAATGTTGCTGCTGTAGAACTGCGTCATATACACAATGCCTGAGTTACATGCAAGCTTTCTATTATTTTGTGTGTCAAGCTCCAAACTAGAACCAGACCTACACCAAAACTTTGGATCCAAGCACTGCAGACAATTGGGGATCTCCCAGACTGCTTGTTCACCATGTCTACATCAGTCTATGCTGTACAACCACCCTGTGCAGTGGCAGCATTTCATCCACTGAAGTTTTTTCCTGGAACCTTTGAGGGCTGTGATACCACAAGCAGTGAAGTCCCTACTCCTTGGCTTCCCAAATCCAGATGAAATCAGCTGTTACCAACAGAGAGAAAACATTCGCTAAATCAAGGTACATTTTCTAATCTAGAATCTGCAGGCAAGACATGTAGTTCACGGTGTTTGCAGGAGGTGGGGAGAAGGCAGGATCAAAGTGGGGCTGAGTGCATGCAAACGACACATGTGCCTCCTGCAGTGCTTGGTAAGAGAAATGTAAAGCAGGAGGCAGCATGGAAGAGCTCTCTGCTAATCACACAGTGCCAGCAATGGAAAGTCAATGCAGAACAAGGAGCTGAGCTCACAACATGAATGTTTAACGGCAGTAACACTGTGCCACAGAGACAAAAATCCAGCTCCCAGGAACCAGAAACAGACTGAGGAAGTAACACAAACATTCTCCAAAACAAGGAGAAACAGCAGAGTAACAGAAGCGGACAGATGGCTCCTGCTCCCATTGTTCCCAGTGTCTTGTTGCTCTCACTTTGTTGCCATAGAGGCTGATATCTGGGACTCATAACGTGATGCTCCACTTGTAAGAGTGAGTGGAGAAAAAAGCAGCCTTTCTGTTATTAATAATTTCCCCCACACTATCCATTTTGGCAGCAGAGTTTCTCTCTCCTCTGTCCACTGGACACACCTTGGCAGACTCTGAAAGGCCAAGAAGCTGTTTTCCTCCCAAACCCAGCCCAGCCCAGCTCCTCCACCTGCCAATTCATGTGCTCAGCCCTCGGGGCTGCTCTGCCACAGCTCTCCTCCACTGTACAATAATACAGTCCCCCTTCTTTTGCCCCCAGACTTCAGAGCCCAACTGTCCCTTTTGCTCCCATCACTAAGATGAGGGGGGATGCAGCCTTAAATATCCACACAGGCTGCATGACTACAGCCAGGGACAGATCCCACAGAGACAGATCCCACAGCCATAGGGCTGATCAGTTATCAGCAGTGTGAAAATGTAAAGCAGACTGCAGCAGCACATCAGATTAAAAAAAAAAAAAAAAAAAAAAAAAAAAAAAAGAAGAGGATTAATGCATTTCAAGCCAGCCCAAGAGGCTGTACTTGTCCCCTTCTCCTCCAAGCCCCTGCCGCTTCCTTCCTTGCAGGAAGACAAGTGTTTGCATTGCCTCCGAGTGAGGTAGGTCTGGGAAGAGATCTAGATTGAAAGTAACCTGGCCGCAAAGAGAGAAAAATATTTCTTTTCAGCTTGATCAGTTCTTGAGACAGAAATCCCCAGTGCCACATTTGCTAATTTTGCAAGCAGGATGGATGCAGCCTTCATTTTTTTCCAGCAGATTAAATGAATGTGTGGCATTTCGCTTTTTTCCAAGGGGACTTAAAAAAAAAAAAAAATGGCCTCATCTTTTTCCCCATATTGCCATGAATGATCCTTCAGCAGTTTTTCCCAGGACTTCCTGCATGCATTGCAAACCAAAAGCACCTGCCCAAAAGCAAGGGCATGCATTCACTTCAAAATATCAGTGCAGGAAAAACAGCTTAAAAAAATGTATACTAAATGGACACAAATGAATCTTCACGTGGTACGCACTAACATGTGCTATGGACTTGCATACACCCTCACGCACATCCCTCCATGCCCTGATCCCACAAATACATGCAGCTGCACATCCAAGTGTGAGTAAGGAAAGCCACACGACCCAGAAAAGCTGCTTCGCATCTGGGTAGCAGGTTTAACAACTGGCTCCAAAGGGAGCCTGTTCTCAAAGCAAACTACTTTCTTCCCAAGTGACAGGTCTCCTCATCCATCTGGGCACAGACGAGGCAGCTTCACAATGCAACACGTAGCATCAAAATCAGGCAGAAGGTAGCATGTTAAGGGGCTGCACCAAAACAGACAGAGTATTCAAGGCTAGCTTTCCTTTTTACAAAGCATATTACCACTGAATTATTGTTACTGTTTTCCCTCAGAAATACTCACCTGTCCTACAGTGAAGTCTTGACCTACTGCAGCTCTCAAAAGTGGTTAAGATCCTGCTTGGGGAGTCAGTGCAAGCCAGAGCTCCCACGTTTTTATGAGACCACTAAAACTAAATGAAAACTTTCCTTACTCTTTCATTCAAATGCAGTTGTCACAAGGCAGAAGCAGTCATTGCACAGCCACACAGCGCAGAAGAATATCATGTGGGCTACCCATATGCTTGCCTCCTTTCCCATATTACAAGCCAGGAGCTTGTAAGGGTTTCCTCACCCATGTGCTACATTTGCAGACAACAGCTCCCTTTCCCTCCCCTGCCTCAGGGAGTGCTGCTGTCCAGCCCTGCTCTCCACCACGGCAAGGAGCTTCAAGTGGAAAGCACAAGGGAGTTGGTGGCTTCGAAGCTTGTCAAATGAAGCAGCTCTATTTCTACAGCAAATAACAAACAAAGCCAATAAGCACCATTAGACAAAGATACAGAAAGTGCTTTGGGTGCCACAGACTCAGGATGAGAGGCATTGAGGGAGCTGTGGGGAGCGTGGGAGGGGGTTAAGGGGAAAAGCTGATCTCATTGCATCCCAACCAGACAACATCAGGCAGGAAACAGATGTGCAAGAAACCACAGAGGGGTACAGCAACAGCAGAATTAACTCTGCAGCCAACAGGGGAAGCTAAGACACACAGAGCTGACCTGCACCCTGAGAACAAGGCGCCTAATCTGAGAGGCAGTCCTGGCAGCACCTCCTATCCCAACATCTAGACACCCTCATACTAAAAATGAAGGAAAAGATTCAGCCTTTCTCCAAGCTCTAGGCAAATGAAACAAAGGTAGGTCTGAATCTGTTGCGGTTCCTATGCAAAAGACTGGATTATCTTTTAGCAGCACAATCAAAATTTTATAGATGCTGTGTCTATTTCAAAAAATGCATGTTCTACCTGGTTGTGTACTTGAAATTCCAGTCTGAATCTCACACAGTCTGAAGTACCGAGAATATTAAAGTCTAATTTTACTTAGTCCCTCTCACTTTAACAGCTTTGACTTTTTCAGCCCCCTCTTACAACACTTTTGTGATATAACCAGAAGCAAGAGTACTCTTTGTCATTGTTTTCTTAGACAGTTCATACTGTCCTGCCACAGCTATGGTTTGTGCACAACTTTGAGTCTTGTCTTCTTTGCTGGCCCATCTGTCACTCGAAAATTATACTGTTGTTGTTACAGGAACCAGGGGCCTGACGTGCAGCTCCCATTGACTTCAGTAGAAGCATTATGTGCATTTCTCCTCTGGAAAGCAGACTGGTTATTGAGAGGCCAAAATATGGTTCTAATGTTAATCCTTCAGGGTTAATATCTGTTAGCTCCATTGCACCCATACAACACTTTAGTAAAGTTTGACACCGGAAAATGTTTTAGTAGAGGAAATTAGCATTAACTTCCTCCTGCATGGGTGCCTATCCATGCCCAAAGCCTGACACTGCTTTCTAGTGAAGCTCTTGATACTCCAAAAGATCACTTGCCTCCATGTGTGAATTCAGTGCTGGCAGCAACAGAAGAGGGACTATGTGAAATCAGACAACTTTATTCATTGGTATTGCCACCCACCATTCTTTTATGTCTTTTGTGAGCTTTTCCTCAAATTCATTGCTATTAAAGTCATTGTTTGAGAATTTTAGTGGGAAGGAAGAAAAGCCAATTTTTCCCCAAGCTTCTAGCCTTCTTGCCAGTAGAGGGACTTGAAAACGTAACACACTGAAGTTTCAGAAAACAAAAAGAAGAAAAAGAACCTGGCACTGATTTTTATTTTACCTCATGATTTTTGTGGCCTGAGTCATGATTTTAAATGCTTGGGAGCACTGATAGCAGTCTGCCCCCATAAGGAGCATGACCAGTCTCTGTAGAGACTGCCAGCAGGAAAAGGCCAAGTAGGGTCAAATGTGGTAGTGACGGGAACTGACTTGAGATACAAGAAATTCAACACATCTGACCTTCGAACCAGGCACCAGACAGTAACATCTGTCCATCACCACTGACCTGGGTCAGATCTGAAGAATCAACTTAGGGCTAAAGACTTTGTATCACATTTTTAGTCTCCCGAGCTACCCCTCTGTAGCTGATAAAGTCTTTCCATCTACACCATTCTTAAATACTTTGTAGTTCTGCCACAGCTTTTATTATGTTATCACACAGCACTTTATAAGAGAGCCTTAGGTACATCCGTCTGGTAAGGGAGAGAGCAGCATCTTTTCACCCTTCACTGAAATGTAGCCATCTATGGAGTGGACCATAGCAAGTTATTAAACAGTTAAATGACAGGAGAGGAAATGCTGATACCTTAAGCAGAATATAATTCTCTCCACTGGAATTTGGCAACAACACAGGGACTAAGGTCCTTGCAGAAAGCATAAGCTGCTCTTCAACAACCGCAAGCATGTAGGGACTCAAGTTGTGCATCTGCTCCACAAAGCACCACACAAATAGTGCAGCACCCTCTAACTGTAACGGCCATGCACTAATCCAGAGGGAAAAAAGCCAAATTGAATTCTCTACACTAGCCTTGGCCATCGCCTGTGCTCCCTTTGCCATCCTCAGCACCAGCAAAGCAGGTCTCCGCTTCTCTTCGCTGGTGCAGATGTGCAGGACCAGTCACACAAAGCAGTAAAGCAGACCTGAGCATGAGAGCACAACCAATCTGACTTGTGTCCTGCCTGTCCTACAGCCTCTTCTTCTTTTCCAGTTAACCCTTCTGGGTTCATTCTAAAACCTGCTTTCACAAAGGTCCACAACAAAACATTTTCTGAACAGCAGCCAAAGTGTTCTCCCCCTCCTCATCACTCCCAGACACCATGAACAATCTTACATCTTCATTGTTTCCAAGTAGGGAACAAGAAGAGTCTGCACTCCACCAGTTAAACACATAGTACTATCTAAAGAAGAGAGAAAGTTATTGCTTTATGCTTCTACCAAAGCCCCTGTTTTCAGGAGCACTGGCTTGTCACTGGAAATAGTTCTTAGCAGGACAATTCAACTATCCCCAAATCAACCATCTCTCGTACCCTAAATGATCTTCTAATTTTGTTTCATAGCTATAGGTTGCAAGTTTGTGATGTCCTGGTGACATCTGAACCTTCATTTCTTCCTTAGACATCGCTTTGGCATTCTTGGTCAGTTTCCTATTGATCCTGAGAGCCCCACCAGCAAAATTATTAGCATCTGTAATTCTCTAATTTCTTCTCTCCCTGTCCCAATGAAATGAATTGTAGCAATCTAACTAACACCCTTCCCAATAAACCTGTAACAATTGAGTCTTTCATTTCTGGATCCCACAGCACTGGGCAATGGGATGTGCTATTCAGCAAATAGCAGTACTGAATAAAGGGAAAGGAACTTCACATTGTCCCCCACTACTCCTCGACATAGAGAGATAAGTAGGTTGGAACTGTGAACCATCCCACAAATGAGACTTGAGACAATGTCCTTCTTTCTTGTGCCCAAAAAACTGTTTTAAAAAACTATGGGATTTCAGGTCATAAATTTTGCTGTTCTGGACTAATTTCAACTGCAGTAACTATGTCTCTCCCTTTAAAATCCCCCTTGTTGCTTCAACTGAATATACTTCCTGTGCCTGCCTTCCCTGCGTTGTTTTTCAGTGTTCCTGTAAACAGCTGTAAATTGTTCCTCCACCACAGCAGCTCATGTTAGCACTAGATGGAATTTATCTATCCGTACCTTGCACTGGCAAAGTGGTAACAGTTCGTTAAGTCTGTTGTTTTTGCTATTTCAATTCAATTGCCACCAAGGGCTGTGTAAGTTCAGAGATACAGTAATTGTTATGGATGACTCACAACAAAGGTGAATGACTGGTCTTCCCCCATACCTAAATAAATGCACATATATAACATTTTAGTTTGGTGATATGTGTATTGCCCTCTTCACTGTGCAATGGAAAGGACGACTGTTATATAGTCCATCTCCCTGCCAGTGCAGTTCCACACTGTACTTCATCAGCCATGCTCATCAGCAAATGAAAGACCAGATTGTACAGTCCTCCCTGTACAAAGCTGACATTGCTGCCAGAAGCTTTTTTTGCTCAGAGTAGCCTGACATTGGCAAAAGTTAATTAATTCAAACTGGAACATAATGCTAAACGTGGAACATAATGCTCACATCAGGGATGGTAACAGGTATGTATTTATTTTCCCTCTTGCTAGACTGCAGGTCTTTCCATATGCCAAACTCTCAACTGCTTGTCTTATCATCCAACCTTCTTTAAGAAAAATCATTCTACTCCTCTGTCATCCATGACTGACCGTTTCAAGCTCGGGACCCTTGGATCTTACTGCAGTTACCTCTTGTCTGAGCTACCATATTCTCATCCAATATCTGGGGTCATGAAGGTCAGGGGGAGGAGGAGAGAAGAGAAAGATAACAGATAGGGTAGTGAAAATATTAGCTCAGCTGCCCCCTACACCTCACTCCCATCCCTACTCCACCCCACCCCCCAGTCTCTATCCTGTCTCCATCCAGCAGTGAAAGGACAATATGGGAACTGCGGTGGAGTCCAGGAGGGGCAGATGGGACATTCCCAGTTCCTCCCTACAGCCCTACAGCACTCTAGTCTCGTGGACCTCGGGAGGATTTCCAAGGCCAGGAGGAGGCAACACTCACCACAGTTCTGATTTCCAAACCTAGCTCCCTAAAGCCTGCTACCCCCTTCCATGGCCAGGAGGATGGGAGAGGGCATGACAGTGTATAGCTGGCACCGCAAGAGCCCTAGCCCAGTCCTTTCCCCACACACAGCACTACTCATGCAAGGATCATGCAGACGCATCACCAAAGCAATTTTCTGATCGTTCATTCATTGTGAGCAACTGGGCAGTGACTCCACTTCCCGGGGATAAACCAACTCCAGGTTGTCTAGCCCTCAGCCTTGGGAAAGGTCTGGTTTGCAGTTCTACTGGTAAAAAAAAAAAAAGAGGGGACGCGCGCTCAGCTCCTCTGCAACCAGAGTGAGAATAAAGAACCATTTACCATCCTGCCCAGAGCTCTCCAGATATTCCGTCAGGTCGCAGCCGAATGCGCTCGCGGCTCCCTTCCTCTTGAGTTTCTGCTTGGCTCCCTTGTTCTTCATGAGGTTAGT
>NW_010147140.1:0-298 GCF_000699245.1 Pterocles gutturalis | reverse complement strand
CCCCCCCCCCCCAGCCTCACGCTGGGTGACAAAAATCTCACTCTTCTCAGACCACCGCCCGTGTCCCGCTCCCAGGGGACACCATCGGGGGTCCCGTACAGCGTCCAGCTGGAGAAGTAAACATTAATCCCCACCAGATGTTGGGCTGCTCCTGTGGCAGAGGAAGGTCAGGGCGAGAGGAGGCTCCCCACCCGGCAGCAGCAACGATCATAGCCCGAGCCCGGAAGGGTTCTCATCAGAGGGAAGTGGGTGGTGGACGGGTGGCCACATCGGAGCTGGCAAGTTGGGGGCAGGCAAT
>NW_010147139.1:14070-14419 GCF_000699245.1 Pterocles gutturalis | reverse complement strand
ATTAACAAGGATAATTCTTTGGGCTAATGTCACTCAGATGGGTCAGCAAAATATTTTTGCAGCTAATACCGATAATTCTGGACAGACCCTGGGAAAAGACTACGGAGGGCTCCGCATCCCAACTACAGTTTGTTTGTCGGTGCTTCTTTAGTAGGTCTTACAGGGATTAGTTATTTTTTTTACCTAACAGATTGAAAACACAATGTCCTTTGCCCTAAAAAGTGACAGTTCTATATATGCCTCGCACGCAGCATCCAGAGAGTATAATTCCTTCAAGTTAATCAAGCCTGCAGCTACAGGAAAGTGCCAGCTTTTCTGAAGCTCAGCTTGCCAACCCAGAGTGCTAAGA
>NW_010147139.1:9454-14008 GCF_000699245.1 Pterocles gutturalis | reverse complement strand
GCTCCTCGATCACTTCAGGGCACCCATTCCCTCCTGCTGCAGAAGAGCTTGCCTGACATCTTCATATCTCTACATCAAAACAGAGCTACCCACTCTATTTTAATATGCAATTATCTTTCATTTCAGTCATATTAGCTGTAACAGCACAGAGTGAAGTGTTTTGCTCCGATTAATTTTTGTTCTGATATCTGGTAACACAATACCTGTGATTCACAGCAATATTTAACTTCATCCGAGGGGATTTTGGGAGGCTCTGATTGTACTCAGATCAGTGTAACACATCTTGATGGCTATAGATGGATGTCAAAGACTATAACAAGCCACATGAAGTGTTAGAAATGGGAATGAATGAAAACTAGAGAATTATGCACAAATACGTTCAACAATTTCTTAATAATATTTAAGAATGTGTTGCCTTAACACCTTGTCGGTTTCTGTAAGCCACGTATTTGTATAGAGCAGACACTTCTGATTGTTTATATTCTCCATGGTGTATACAATTCTGTCCTTTATGCTGTTTTTTTCTATCTGAAATTAGAATAGTTCTTACATCTGAATAGAAAAACAAAAAACCAGCAAATAATCATCAAGATACAGAGTAAGGACGATTATTAGTGAACACATCCACTTATCAATGGCAACCCCTATTTTTTCACACAAATACTCAACAAAATATAATTTACAGTGTCAAATGTTTTTGTAACTTTCACATTTTCTTAGTCTCACTCTCTCCTGTTTTCTAACCTCAACAGTAAATCAGTATGGTTTAGAATACACACATATACCAGGATGCCATTCATTTTGCATCTGCTTTTTGGTTATTCCTCAGTCTACATTATCCAGCCTGATTTACAATGGATTTTTTTTTTTTTTTTTTTTTTTTTGTGGGGGTGAGGGGAGGTGGTGGTTGTTTGCTCTGGTCAAGTTCTTACATTGCATATGTTTCCTACCCATACTACGCTAGGAAACCAAGAGTTAACCATGTGCATTACACTCAGTACATACAGTATTGATATTCCAGCAACATGAAAAGGCTGCAACTCAAAATACGACAGCTCAGCATAATATCCTTTTTGATAGCTGCAACTAAGCACTATGTCAAAGTACTTTAGAAAAGTACTTTGCCTTAGAAATACAGAGTTTCTGCCTTCCTGAATATCTCCATTTCTTTTAAGGGATAAATTGAAATGGGCAGGTCAAACAGCTACTAAAATGCCAAGTAAACAAATTCAGCATTTCTGTGAGCTCTTTTTTTCATTTACTAACCCTCATGTTTAAAAAGATACTAGCACTTGCACTTGACTCGACTTTTAATTCGTGACACCAGTTATTGTTCACCCACAGTTAAGCACTCGGTTTGCTCAGGAGAGGTTGGCCTGTTCCGGTGGGGAAGCAGAACATTGCCTCTTTGGGGAGTTTAGTAAATTATAGACAGTCAGTGTGGCTATAAACCCACGGATGTCCTTTTATCCCCTTTCTTTGGATAAACACTCATTTTCATCCATCTTTTGAGACAGCATGGCAGCTGACGCAGATCCATGCAGCTGAGCTCCAGCCCTCAGCAATGCCCATCTCCTTCCCGGCTCTCTCCTGGCACCTTCTCAGCAACCATAAAACGTCACTTTCAGAACCACTCGTGGAGGTGGACACTAAAGGGGAACAGAGTTATCGGCCTGGCAAACCACTCCATGGCTGACCTTGAGAACTGCAGCCACCCCCACTGGGCTGGGCAGAAGCCGATTTTATTGGATTTTAAGTTACAGATGAATGATTTCAGGTACAAGCAAGGCCACTGCTGAGGGGAGACTATCTCCTTTGAACAAGATTAGCCTCCATGCTCTGTCTTTTGGGATGGCGTATTTCCAAGAACGCTGTCTCTCATCTTTTGGGATTTATACATGGATGGGATTATTACCGTTTGCAACTCCAGTTTCTATCATCTTTTACAGCCCTGTGGGTTTTTTGTTTGTTTGAGCTTTTTTGTTTGTTGTTTTTTTTACACAACATCCTCTAGTTACATGGCTATTTGTCAGTTAGGGATCACTACTGCACAGACACAGTACGTAACCACCACCCTGTGCCCCTGAGCCCAAGGGTAGGATAGAAAGGCAGCAGTGAGTTAGCATAGTCCATGCTAAAATAATTCCTGAATCTTTACCATTGGTTTATGGTCCTTTGGTACTTGTAGGGCAATACAAAATTCAAAAGGTTGTAAAAGGCAGCCTGTCCTGTGACATAAACCAACAGTTTTTTTATTTTTTTAAAGGAAAAAAAGAGGAATTTGTGACTACTATAATGCATTTCATACATTTATTCAGAATTTGCCACTATTTGCATAGCTACATTTGGGAATATTTATCATTCGACTTCTGCTGTAGCTGCAAATGTATGCAAATCGGCTTTAAGGGGTTAGTTTAATACCAGCAGTGGCAGCTCAGGGACTAGCATGAACTGACTGTCCGAGTATTTACCTGGTTGTTGGAGACGAATTCACAGCCCACGCGGTGTTCCCTTCAGCTGCACTGATAAAGGTGCCCAGACAAAAGGAAGGGACACTGAAATCTGTCACGCAGCAGCACCTGGGAGGCCCAGTGATGGATGACGGCCCCCTATGCCACATAGTGCACGAACACTAAACGAACTGGCAGGAACTCTTGAAGGTCAAGCCTGTATTTCTGAAGTAAGCTCAGGTACATCTACACAAGCTTCATTCATGCCTGTGACCATGATAGAGGTGTGCCCCTTACCTCTCAGGAGTGGAGGTGGTGATGGGAGATGATTGTGAGTCTCCTGTCTGGGTACCTCCACTGTGAAGGGGTGCCCAGGACCTTGCTTCACAATCAGCTGCTCCAGCTTCTCCTTCTGTGAAGTGAGGCACAAAAATATCGACTCAGTGTCTCAGGTAAAGTATTCTGAGACAAGGAATGCACTGCAAAGTGCTGATACTAATAAGACTGACAGCATTTTGAGGTTTTTTAATCGTAAAATTAACCATCTACATAGAAACAGTCAAATAGCATCAGGACGTGTCATTATCAGGACATGTAGCGAAAGAGTTTTTTTTGGTGGGATAGTGGAAAGCACATGGCAGCAGGTCGGTGCTTCGGTGCTGATGAGCCCTGGGACAGGCTGCCAGCAGGGAGAGGTGCCCTGGTGTGGTTCTTGAATTGCACCCTCTGCACAGTGGCAAAGGTATTGGACAAAGAACAAGGTACTTTTAGACAGATGACACTTTCTGAATGGTATATAGGTTAAAAAATGCACCAGGGGAGGTTTAGGCTGGATATTAGAAAAACTTTCTTCACTGAAAGAGTGATCAGGCATTGGAATAGGCTGCCCAGGGAAGTGGTGGAGTCACCATCCCTGGAAGTGTTCAAGAGACGTGTAGATGTGATGCTTAGGGACATGGTTTAGTGAGTTAGGTGGTGTTGGGTTGATGGTTGGACCTTGAGGTCTTTTTCCAACTTTAATGATTCTCTGATTCTATAAATACCCATCCACAATCTAATACAGGCAGGATACATATATAGGAGCGATTTCAACAGTTGAAAGTATATTATAACACAGTTTTATGAACTATATATTCAGTGTCATGTATATTTCTAATATTATATTTCAGTAAATAGCATCCCAAATAAGGAAAACATATTTCATTCTTATTCACTGTCTTTGAAATGTTCGTTACTGGACAAATTAAAGCCCAAATTTACATTTAGGTGTTCTATTTTTAAACCAGTATTTTTCCTAAAAGAAAATACAAACTAACTATTTCAGTAATTGATCTGTTTAAAATAATCTTTTGAAAATTCTACAACTTAAATGTTACATGATTGTGCTGAAGTATAAAAAAGGGAAATTGTCTGGAAGTCAATCTAGACAGGATTCCTATTTATTCAAAGCTGGCCAAGTTTTTAAAAGAATTAAACTCATGCGTATTAATGGTAGATAGCCAGATGATCATTAATATCTAATGATACCGCGTTTCATGAAACACTAAAAAATGACAAAGTTATCTAGTAGATCGTGTAGAATGATAAATAAAACATGCAAAGCTCTGCAAGGAAAATTAAGCACATAGGAGATAGGAACTATATTCCTGCACAAACATGTGAAATATTTATAAGATAAAAATTTCTGGTTAACTCTGTTATTAAGACCTTTTACTCCGAATGTGCTATTTTCAGTATTAGGATTCTGTACTGATTGCCTGATTTTCACTGTCTACCATCAGAAACTTTTTTTTAAAAAGTCAGCTTTATTAAAAAGGATTGAAGTGTTTGGCTTCAGTCTGTACTACCTGTTTCAAGAAATATGAATATATTTATAACTTTTGGCATTACTGCAGGAAATTATTCTACAAATTAAGTTTAGAGAGGGTAGCATTTTTCCATAATGAATTATCGATTAATTATTCCAGATATTGCCTGTCCTTGCCCAGCCACCCAGCAATGCTTACTGCACTGCTAAGCCAGCCTGTGCCAGAACTGTTCCTTGGACTGAGTCCCTAAATGCCACATTCCCATCAGCTTTCACCTCTTCACTCTTGTCACCATC
>NW_010147139.1:8157-9423 GCF_000699245.1 Pterocles gutturalis | reverse complement strand
TCCCTGCTCACTTTAACATGCTATACAGCATCACAAATATATTCCAACATGATGCTGCTAGTGCTTATTAGAAGAGCATTTGCATTTACAGTGCTTCCTAACAACCTTTATAAATTATTCTGTTGCTTCGAAATAAATAGTCATTGTACATAATGTTTATGTGGTTCAGCCTTCTTCATCCTTCGGTTACCATTTAGATCTGTTCAAAGCATATGGGGATGTGTGGGTGTGAGCTTAAGTGAATGTTTCTGTGCTGTGCATACATATCCTGGCAAAGCATATTCACACCTATATCATAATGCGACAAGTACCAGGTACCAATTTAAACAGATAGAATCAGCTTTAAGTTCAGTAAACGCTAGAAAAGTTAATATTTTTGTTACTTACAAATCAGTGATACCACACTCTATCAGTTCATGTTCCATTTATTTTTCCAGGAAGAAACCATCTACTACCTGGAACAAAACAGAATTAAAATCAAATTTTACCTTATCCCAAGAAAGCATGTTCCAGATAGCTCAAAGCTGAGGTAAGCTACCAAGGTGATCTAAGCTTATCATAGAATCGTCCTGATCCTTCTGGACAATTTAATTACAATATGCCTGACCCTGTGTGTGCAGAGCCCCTCACTGCATCCATAGTCCAAAAATACTCTTACTAGAGAAAACATATTAAAAAAAAAAATAGTTTGTGTTCAAAACATTGTTATGACCAAGTTTTTTTCACACAGACTACAATCACCAGTAATGTCAGCAATGAAAATTAAGACTTCCTATTCCTTTCTTTTTTGTAGAGAAATTAATGCAAAGAGATCGCTGTTTCCACTGGGACCTTCAGCTTCTCTACAAATACACAACGATAAATTCAAGCATTAAGTTGGAGCAAGAAATCTTTGACTGATACAAAAGTGGAAACATGAAGGAACAGACAAAAATAAGCAGCACTGCACTTGCAGGCAGTTACTAACTGTGGGGTAGAAGTTTATGCAATAAATTCTTTGTGTTACCTGGATCAATATTTAAGACAGACAGCAACAAATTATCACTTTCCTTGGGTTAATTTTGCTATTGGTTTCATTTGTGAAGCAGATACTTATAATACTCTTTAAATATTCAGCAGCTAACTGTGATAAACACTGTCTTCCTGCTACTGTAACAACTGATTTGTGCCGAGAGCATCCACCATTACCTTGCTGTACCACTGCTGGAAAAACACAGGAACCTGCTGCCTGGTTCACTTTTGATTTCAAGAACAAATTGGGGGGGG
>NW_010147139.1:0-8140 GCF_000699245.1 Pterocles gutturalis | reverse complement strand
AAACCAAAAACCAACCAAACCCTGCCTCTCTCATTGTTGCTGTGCTTAGCAGATCAACTAACACAGGGAAGTTAGCAATGAAGATCTGTAGCTGACCAAGTATATCTTATGTTTTCTAAGTCAGGAAGAGAAACCAAAATGTGGGAAGCAATTGTACAGAAAGAGGTAGTTGAGACCAGCGTTTTGTGGGAAATCAGGTGACTCTTTGGAAGATGTACATTTTTGAAAGATACATGAACTCTTCAAGTTTTTGTCATAGGGAAGTTCTTTGTTAGGATTTTCCCTTTTTTTCATGCTATTAACAGCTTAAGACTGCTGACATGCTGGCATCTGACTGGCACAATGAGAGCTCTGTACACTGCCACAATAAGCATACCCATGTTATCCATATTTAATTTTTGTTTCTCTTCCTTCAGCTTGAGCTAGCTGGAATGGAGCCAGGTCAATGAAGTTAGTCATTGGGATAAGGAAGTCTTGAAATACTTCAGAAGTATCCTCCTGCAAATAAACTGGAGGGTGGGGATTGGCATCCACATGAGCTTGTTCGTGTGCTATTTCCATCCACGTGAGGAAGCAGTGAGAAGAGCTGGGGTGGATCATTTCTCCTGCTTCAGTGTATCTTGGTATTACAGTCCAGGTCCTTGTCTAATTAAAATATGTGTATTTCAATGAGATCAACAAAATCCTGCTAGTTTAAAACAGCTAAGGCTCTGCTCCTTGGCTCTGACCCCTGTCGGGGCTGCAGGGAGTGCTCACAGTGTTGCAGCAGAGGATGGAGATGCCCTTTTTAGTGTCTAGCTAAAAAAAGAGGCAGTCTTAAACCCCCAGAAAGCGAGCCCTCTGTAATGTGCATTCAGCTGTGCCTTGGGAAGGGGTGCACAACAAACAACAAAACAATCTTGTCCCTGTTCGCCCAATGGCGACATCTGTGTCTCGTTAGCAACGCAAGATCTTTTAAAATGGTTCCTTTCTCAGGTGGAAGTGAGCTGTATAACTTCATTCCATTGATGTGAACAGCTAAAAATTTTGCCTCCAGCCTTCACATTACTATTGCATTCAGGTATGAAGTTAGATTGCTCTTACCATGGAGGAGAGGAGCTGAAGTACAAGAGAAAATTTCATCTTTAATTAATTTGTCTTGGTCCCTTGTGTTCCAAAAATAATACCAACGCTCCTGAAGTCAGGCATTTGCATGGATATTTTCTTATGTTCAAATAGACTTTCTGAAGCTTTATTTCAAGTACCTGTAATTCTTAACCCCCACTGATCACTAACATACTTCTAGTAAACGTCCCACTCACTGTGTATGTAAATCTCTGAGCCAGATAGAGGGCTGATACTCCTGGGCAATGTAAGTACAATTGATTAAAGACACACATCAGCACATCTTCAAAGTGCAAAGAGGGGTCTCTTTCACACTAAAATATAACTTTTTTTTTTTTTTTTAAACCAGCAATAACAGTATGGATATTCAGTTGATGTGATCTTGGTGACCTACACTGAAGCTAGAGAAAGTGTTTTCCTCCTGTGGCTAGATCTGTGGTTAGATCTGTGCATGTGGGAGTCCAGTTGTGGGAGCTTCAAACCCAGCACTTCCAAGCATCACCTTGTGGGACGTAAGAAGGGATTTGTTGGTGGATGGAGATGTGATGACATTTGAAAAAAACCTAGTCCACAGCTGGCGTTAGCCACCTTCTGCAGTGCTTGCAAATCTTATTTTTTCTAAATTTTAAAGAGGAATAGAAGTACTGAACATATCCAAAGCATTACATAACTTTGAGATATTAACTTAAACACCTCATGGTTTTGCAATGAGCTTACGTATCTTTTGTCATCAAAACCATTCAGGTACATCATAGCCCTGGTAGAACATCTCTTTGCCCCAAATGTTTAAGGTTAGATTGTATAGTATCTTTAGTATCTTCAACCTCTAGCAGGCATTTGCAACTCTTTTGAAGGCAAGCGAAAATGCTTAATTGGCTCACATGTACTCACTTAACATAATTATAAAGTGAAATAGGGTAGCTGACATTAAAAACCGTGGATGTAGAATCCATAAAAATGTGATAACTTGTTCCAGCTGCAATTTCCCATAAAATCATTTTAATGAATTCATCTGCCCATCATTTCCCTGAATTCAGCTGAAACATTGTATAGTAGTCAGAAAACCAGGAAAGAACTTGCATTTCCCTTTTCTCCAAAGTAATTTCTGTCTGGGGCTAGATACCTTTCCCAGAGCAGCAAGAGGGAGATAAGATGCAAAGATAAGAGTTATTCTGGAAAACAAGTAAGGATGCCTTTTTGGAGTTAAAAAAGCATGGCTAATTTATTCCCTTCCACTTCTTCACCCTACTGTATGCAGTGTGAGAAGACAGTCCTCTCAGCTGCAGTAGAGAGTTCAGTAACTAATTCTCAACATCTTTCCTGAGATGCTGCAGGGTCTTTTTTTCACTGAACATAACTATGTGATTATTTACTCAGAAGAAAAAAAACAAAACAAAACAAAAAACCAAAACAACAAAAAAAACCCAAAAACTTAAAGAAAAAAAAGCTTGGTCAAAATAGGGAAGATGGAGCAGAATTAAAATAAATACTAGCTTTAAGACATCTAGCTTTAACCTTCTCGTGACTTGAGCTAGACAGGATCAACCTATGTACCCAGAAAGCACAAAGTAGGGCTACGTCTATAATTGTTGTGTTTATAGTCTCCTACCAGCCAGCCGCTGTTGGTCCATGCAGGACAAGTGCCTCACCGTCTCACAGCCTTGTTAACTGTTCCTTATGGGGCTAAGGTGACTGCTGTTTCCCAAGCCAACTTCCTCCAGCTACCTATGCAGGTCCTAATGCTCACTGAGGATACAAAGACCCGTAATGCTGATTATTAGACACTCCTCCAGGGCTTACCGACCTGGTTTAGAAACCGCATCTCACAGAGTGCTCTTGGCCCTCGCCAGATTATGTATGCTGGGCCACACTTGAAACTTTTATTGGCTTGTCTGTGCAAGGTAAAGTGTGCCAATGTAGTCATGCCAGTAAAAGCTCAGTGAGAATACATAATTATAAAGATGCCTTTCACAGCTACAGCTTATTTCAGCCCCCTCACTAAGATGAGATGCAGTATTACAGGAACTTTCAGGAGAAGGGGGTTCATACTGGCACTATGGCTGTTACTGTAGCTGTTTTAATTATAATCATGCAATTAAAGCAGAGAAAAAAAATTGTTCCACTGCCCTTTCAATTGAGGAGACGGGCATTTTTCATCGCTCCTCTGAAAATCATTTCCCTCTGTTTTGAAGTATGGTTTGAGGCAAGCACTCCAAATCTTCTATCAAACTCGGGTCTCTTTGATGATCCCCTTAGGCTCCCGTTTGGCTCTATCAATTGAAGCTTAGTGCAGTAGGAAATTTGTCCTCATAAATTTTAGAAATGCTGCATATTTATCTAGTAGTACTACAACCTGAGATACATTTTAATTTTTGATGTCACTAATCACTTCTTTAGTATGGAAAAACATGCTGCCATGGTGAAATGACTTTTTTTAGACAGAAAAACATCACAGGAGAGCATTAGGGAAGCGTAAAGATTTCCTTCCTTTATAATGCTTGCTGTGTGATACATCTTTGAACAAGTCACTAACATGTATCCCTCCTTGTTATAAAGCATCTAACAAAACACATGCACCTACCTTGCGGGGGCATTCTGAGAGCTGGCGCTTGTAAAGCCCTTTTGAGGATGAAAAGCATTATTGAATATTGAGTACTAATTTTGGGCATGTGGACAAGCTGCGCATATTCGAAGTAAAAACCTTTCTAATAACATCCATCTGCATCTTGAATACAAGAAAGAAATTGTAAGACAGCCTGTCAATGATCAAGGCTTTTTCATGCAGCTCACCCTACTGTTTGGCAGCTGGCCAGCTCAGAGAGCCTACAGAAGAAAATGGCTCCGAAGGGAAAAAAATGTGCATGTTAAGCAGAGGACAGCCTTTGTGAAGGGTGAGAAAAAACAAGACAAATACCCTCAACTGCCAAAGTGCTCTCTGGTACATGGAGGAATGAAGTGAGACAAAAGGAAATGAAGAAACTGCAGTAGGCAGGAGCCTCCCCTTCTCACTGAAGATAACCCTAGCCTTCGTGCATTATAATGCTGAAACAAAACACATTTCTACTTCAGGACCAGGCCTGCTTTACATTAAGGATGTTTCTCTGTGGAGAACCTGGGAGAAGTCAGGGAAGGATTTATTTGGAACTCCGGCACCTAAGCCAACCAAGAATGCGTGCTCAACTTCAAAACTGTATTTAGGATTCCACAAAGTCCTTCAGAAAAGTTTGTAGGGCAATGCAGTACTAGCCATTGGAGTGGCTCTTCTTCAGATGGAGTGATGCTGACATTTTTATTCAACAGGACTTATTCTCTCTGTCAAAGGCACTTTAACTGGTGCTGCTGACATGCAGGGCACGGGCTCCCTGACTCCTCCCCTACTATTACAAGCCCCTGTGCAGAACCGTCAGCAAATTCTTTTGCCTGATATATATACATACACATATATCTCCAATGTCAGAACAAGCCCCCTTACTTCCTCTCACCAGTCATCTACAGATTCATTTCACTCCCATCTACAGATTCATTTCACTCAAGCTGTGCTCCAGCTGTACAGTGTTGCAGCAAACACACAAGAGTTTCAGCCAATAGTTCTCCCTCACTCCCCACAGCCTTTCAGTCTTGCTCTCTCTCCCTACAGTGCCTCGTGCACTACCTCAGATGCAGCAAGATTTAATTCAAGTAAAATATGCAGGAATTGAACTAATAATAAGAAAATCTTAATCTATCACCATATATTTAGAGAATTTCATCTGGAAAGCTTTCCAGTCCTACCTTAAAATGTTTACTTGCAAGAGATTTCTCCTCTAATAAATCATAATTTACATTTAGATACTATATTTTATTCTGATAGCTCATTTTTATTGAAAAGTTGATTCCAGTCATGACTCAAGTAGAGCCTTTCATTCAAATTCCTGCCATATAGAAAGAGCCCAGAATTAAATATTTAAGCGGCTTTTAATTCATGTTATCTTGCCACAGATCAATTTAGCCCAACTCATCAACTGCTAACACGATCAATAATTAATGTGTCTGCAGGTCATCTACTTCAGAGTTCTGTTAGTCCTCTTTAACTTCTTCCTACAGTTTGCTCCCTGAGCCCAGGAAGAACAGGCCAGCTCTACCATGGCTCACAGGAGCATAATTGAGTAGCTCAGCCTACTGGGGGAAGAAAAGAAAAGAAAAGAAAAGAAAAGAAAAGAAAAGAAAAGAAAAGAAAAGAAAAGAAAAGAAAAGAAAAGAAAAACAAAAAAAAAAAACAACCCTAAAACCCCACACCAAAGCAAAAGGCTTTGAATATGCTCTCGGAATTGTTCAGGATCCAGCAGATGAGCCCTGGTCAATTTTTGTAACGTGGTATATCGTGTTACTAATCCCCACATTTGATTGCCTGACCTCCCCCTCTCCGCAGCAGTGATGGCAGAAGAGCATGTGTCCACGCCTCAGCTGTTCCAGTCCAGAGCCTGGCATCTTAACCCAAAATCTTTGTATCTGAAACTGAGATGCCACACTCCAGACTGAAGCAAACACTGTTCACTCAGGTGGGGATATACGGTATGCAGTCATTACAGGGATGGCAGCCTTCAGCAGAGAGACTGGCAACTGGAAACAGGGATGTTAGAGATCTGTAGCATGCAAAAGTGAACTCAATACTGGTGTTCATTTGTCTGCTATTTCAGATGCATTTCACACGGTAGCTGCCCTAACTTGACTGAAGTGATTCAAATGTAGACAAATACAATCAATACTCCAATAAAACAATAACTTGCCTGAGATCTCCAGGGCTTTTTTTGACCAAATTCAGACCAGCCATAAGTACCAACAAGCATATTTATTCTCATAGCAAAAAACCTCCCAAAAACCAAAAAAACCCTCCAAACCAAAACAAACAAACAAACCCCCCAAAACACCACACAAAAACAAACAAACAAAACAAAAAAACCAAAACCACACTGTCATGACAGACATGGCACACTCCTCAGAGTCAAACCTTAGGAACCACGAAAATCACATACGAAGGGCAAACTCTTAAGCATGCCTTAGCATCTTCATCCACCTACAGTGGCATTGCTCCCAAATAAACAACAGCATTAATATCTGCTACCAATAAATCCCACTAAGCAAAACATCAGGGGTTTTCTTTCCCCTAGCCTGTCAGCAAAAACCTTGGCAGCACTTGCATACATTCTTGTACTCCTAGATTGCTGCATCCAGCTATCGCTGTTGTTCATTTAGAAACTCTGTTTTAAAATAAAAAACAAACTATCAAGTCTAAGCACATAGAAAAAGCAGAACATGTGCTGCAGCTCCAGAGTTACCTCATATCTCCTTCCATCTCAGAAACAGATCCCTCCAGTAAGACAGCCTGAGGAGGTCCTGGTGTCCACCATGCGGCTGCTTCAGTACTGTATGAACTTTTGCAAACCTTTTTAATTACATTACTGTTCTTGTTGCTGCTGAAAATTTTGAAGCCATATGATCTAATCTGTAGTCCAAATACACAGCACTCATATTTTCCCATCTTTTATCTTATCTTTATCTGTCACTTATTGGGCTTTTTCTATACAAAATATAACTAGGCCAATTAGAAGAGTCATTTTTTACTTTCATCATTAGATATGGATCACCAATTGGAGAAGAAGTTTGCATAGTGTGAAGACAAGAAAAATAGAAGTTACCCCCTTCCTATATGGAAGTGAAGCATACTGACACAAGCACATCTAACAAGTGCAGCATCACTTGTGTAGGTGTAATACCTCTGGTATTTTAAACGGCTACACTCTTCCATGAAGATGAGGGCTTGAGGACCAAGCCAGCCTCTGAGCCTGTCTGCCAGTGCTGCCTCCCAGCTGCAAGGCAAGGCTGTACCCAGGCCCTGGACATGCCCGGCAGAGGCCGGATGCGCTTCCACCCTGGCATGACAAAGCACAAACAAGTCTGGCTGAAGGGCCTGAGGAAGAGGCTATTGGGAAAGCAAAGGGAGGAGGAGGGAGAACTGGGAGAGACCAGACTGGGAAGAGGAGGAAAGACCAAGGCTAGTCACACTGGGAGGAGTAGCTGGAGGGTCAAGAGGAGGAGCCAGGAGCAAAATGTTGTTGAACGAGTAACCCCTTGGTGATTCAGAGCCAGTGTCCACCAGCTCAGCTCTTACTCGAATCAGCATTTGCCAGCAAGCATGCACAGACAAGCATCACCAATCAAATGCTCAGATACTGCCCTTTAGGGATGGTTGCGAAAAATAAAACAATTAAAGAGACAACAGAAAAAGCCTCAGTACACAAATCAGAGCCACCACATATGCTTAACTAGTTAATGAACACTACACTATCCTTGATTAGTCATTAATTAGAAGTCTTATTTCAGATGTGGTTGGAAACATACTGGAAATCTCTTGCTAAGCATTTTTAATGTTCCATGTATTGCTGAAGCACTGAGGATTTATGCTGCACCATACCTGTCCCTTCGGATTTGCACATGTAGAAATGGTTCGTGCCCCAAGGTGTTTACAAGTGAACGAAAAGCAGGAGACAACAGATGGAACCAGCAGCTGGAGAAGTTGGCAGAAATCAAGCCAGCTTCGACAGGCACACCAGCAAGACTTTTGTCTGGGGCTCTCTTATTCCGTACCTTTTGCAAGCACAAAAAAATGAAAAAAAATCAACAACATTAGTGGGTGAACCAGAGAAAAAGTAACTCTAGAAAAAGACCTGCATGTCCTCACTTAGATCATTTTTGTAGAGTGGAGGATCCTGAAGAAGCACAAGTACTGCCCAGGAACCATCATTTTGGATAAAGGTACCAAACAGCAGTTGAAACCCAAAAAGTCAGGGTCTCTACAACTCTAGTTTCCTAAAGACAAAACATTTTACCTGTCAATGGGAAGTCTCCAGGAGACTTATTGCACCCATGGAAGGAGATGTGGTCATCTATCCAAGGATGCCTACAGCAACTGTGCCCCCTGGGGCTGCCACCCTGCTGGTAGGAACAGGCCAGGCCAGCTCTGGGGACACTCACAGAGCCAAGGGGACAATACATCACA
>NW_010147138.1:0-1570 GCF_000699245.1 Pterocles gutturalis | reverse complement strand
GATCCTCTGTATCCCAGACTCCAAAACCCTAGGGCACAACCTCAGGACTCCCCTGGTGCCTTCTGCCAGAGGCTCCATGCAAGACCACTCTCCCCAGCTGCGCTGTAGAGCACATTTTTAACATCTTGTCAGGCTTGGATTGGCCCAGGGGCTACCGCATGAACAATCTCTTGTTTAATTTGTTCAAAGGCTTGTTGTTGTTCGGGACCCCATTTGAAATTGTTCTTATTACAGAATCACAGAATCACAGAATGTTAGAGATTGGAAGGGACCTCAAAAGATCATCTAGTCCAATCCCCCTGCCGGAGCAGGAACGCCTAGATCAGATCACACAGGAACGCATCCAGGCGGGCTTTGAATGTCTCCAGAGAAGGAAGATCCTGCCTCCATCCTCCTGACACTCACCCTTTACATATTTATAAACATTGATTAGGTCACCCCTCAGTCTCCTCTTTTCCAGGCTAAAGAGACCCAGCTCCCTCAGCCTTTCCTCATCAGGGAGATGTTCCATTCCCTTAATTATCTTCGTGGCTCTGTGCTGGACTCTCTCCAGCAGTTCTCTGTTCCAGAGAACTGCCCAGGTCACCAGGCAAGGAGGGTTGACAATCTGACTGTAATCTGGAATGTGCATTCTCCAAAAGCCTAAAATGCCTGGAAAAGCTTGTGTTTCCTTTTTGCTAGTTGGTGGAGATGTAGCTGCTATCTTGTTGATTACCTCCAAAGGGATCTGATGATGTCCATCTCGCCATTTTATTCCCAAAAACAGGATCTCCTCTGCAGGTCCTTTGACCTTACTTTGTTTTACGCAAAAACTGACCTTCAGAAGGATTTGGACTATTTTCTTCCCTTTCTCAAAACCTTCTGCTGTGGTGTTGCCCCATACAACAAAGTCATCAACGTATTGCAGGTGTTCAAAGGTCTGCAGGTCTTGCTGATCATCCCTTGGCTCTCCTGTTGACGAATTAGCTCATGAATGGGAATCAGGTGTCTTGGTGCAATGTTGTTGTTAGTGCACTGTTGTGGCAGCAACCAGCACCTTTTGTTCTTCAATCCACAGCAACCCCACAACAGAAGGGTCCTCTGAAAAACCAGGGGTGGTAGGACAGTTGGTCAGTTCCCTCCATTTCCAAGGCAGATATAACAAAGGCCCACTGGTACCCTCTTGGGTCCCTGTAATACCCTCTCCTGTGGGTCTCCTGATGCAGTCAATGCCCAGAACACATGGAGCTTCTGGGCCGGTCACAATGGAGAGTTTGTGCCACTCCTTCCCAATTAGGCTTATTTCAGCCTCCAGTACAGTCAGCTGTTGGGATCCCCCTCTCACTCCGGAAATACAGATGGGCTCTGTCCTTTTGTAGCTTGATGGTGTGAAGGTGCACTGTGCACCGGTGTCCACTAAAGCCTTATGTTACTATGGATCAGATGTGCCAGGCCATCGAATCCACACAGTCCAATAAACCCGGTTTTCCCATTCTCCACCTGGATGCAGTCAGGACCCCCCCTAATCCTGGGTGTAATATTCGCTACACAGATGTACATAAGAACCAGAAGTCCCTTCAAGAAGATCGGA
>NW_010147137.1:0-10161 GCF_000699245.1 Pterocles gutturalis | reverse complement strand
CCAGCCTTGATGATACTATGACTCTATGATTCTATATTATTTTGTTACACAAGCAAATATAGCTGGAAAAATACAGACTAACTTTCAGGTGCATAAGCCTTACTTCTTTCTGAACCAGTGACTGAGAAGCCTGTGAAATTCTACTGGAAAACTTTTTGAGGAACATATGTGCAAAAGAGAGGTGCAAAAAGGATAGATGTTTTTATTTGAAACCTTAGGGGTCATCAAGAAAATCTACTTTTTTATGACGTATTTGGGAATCCGTGGAAATGATCCCATTCAAGATGGAGTCTACGGAAGAGTGTTTTAATTTGCAGTACTGTGGATCTGTAGTATTTTCTATGAGCTGAGACCTGAGACAAAAATGAATGTGAAATTCAGCCAGAATCAGATGAAAATGAAGTGGGGAACACTGTGCAGTGTGACATGTTAACACAACCGAGACATACTTATTAGATGGGAATATGTAAAACCATGCAATTAAGTGCTTGTGGCAGAGACTGCAGACGACACCACAGCATGTATCTGTGTTCATTTTGAGAAGATCAATGGATACCAGATACCTGTTCAATGTTTAGTTATACACTGGTGCACAAGTTAATGTGTTGCTGGATGGAAATAGTTATTCTAGTGCTTGAAGTCTACAGGAGATTAAGTAATAAAATTAGGATGCAAAAATAATTTGTGAGTTGCAAGTGTATGGGTAAACTTGAAAGAAACCCTGCAGTTAGGTGTAATAGCACTGGAGTAAAAGGTCACTTACTGGGTTACAACTGTTTTTAACTGCTGAAGCAGTATATATAATCAAGGGGAGGGTGACCAGAATTAACATGGCATATTTTCAGGACATCTTGTAAGGAGTCGAGTGGAAGAGAGCTAGAGGTGATGAGAGTACCTTCCCAGAACCATGGTAGAAGGCTTTCCCTGTCTGAAAAAAACAGAATAAATGAGGAGAAAGATCAGCTTATTCAGAAAGTTCAGTCAGCCTAACAGAAGGCACTGAGGCCACTGTTCATTATAGCTCTGGGCATAAGCCCCAGATATTTAAATGCATACAATGAGAATGCTTTTTGCTGTCTACAGAGTAAGAAGTAGGTGTATATGAATAATGTCAAATACATACACTTTGTGCTGCCCGTGTTTGCAGGGCTGTGAGAGGAGCTCTTAGAAAAGGCAGTGCACATAGTCAAACAGACACTCCTTTGGGACATACTGTTTCCTCAGACCAGTGTTTGGGTTTCATTTAATACCCAGGTGTTTCTAAGAAAGCTATCAGTTATTGGTAGGATACAGAGCACTAACATTAACATAGATGGTGTTCTGCGCTGAAAAAAACACAGTACACTGGCATGATTAGAGGCTCTTGAAAAGAGCAGTCTGCTGGCCTCAAGCTAAACAAACCAAAATGTAAATTATGTGTAGGTGAAGCATGTGGGCATGACTGGGAGAGCTGATGTACTGGGCGTGTGTATGCAGATAAATCACTGTGGTGTTGAAGCTGGTGTTAACGTACCTGCCTAAGCAAATGAAAAAGCGTAACTAAATTATTGGGTATAGCTGGAATGTGATGTTGCATCCAAATTGGCCTTCTCACCTTTCAGGGAAGTTGAGTAGAGGTATGCACTGGTGACTCTGTGCAGATTTGTGCAGCAAAGCACTTCTGCACACTGCCTGGCCCCTGTGGTGTCTTGTCCCATTCCTCCCTTATTGTGGATAATTGTCAGCAGACTGGATCACCTAAATCTCAGATGAGATTTATAGGAAACGATTATATGTATAAACATATGTATGTATGAAAAATATATAAAAACTTCTTGTGAAAAATTATATTCATATGCAGATATATAAGGAGGAAGAGAAAGGGGAAAATGACTGTCAGTATGATCAAATAGGGGAGAAAATGGTTTGACGTACATGTCTGGTAAAAATATGAAGCTTTATTTTGAAAAAAAAAAAGTTTGCTGTTATTAGCCAAAACTTACCAAAACCAGCATGCCATCAAGGGCTTCAGAGCATCTTTTAAAGTACTGGGTTGATGGATTCAAGAACAATTTTTCAAGAAACCCCAAATTTGAGATGTTCTTAGCTGTTTTATTTTATTTAAAATGTGGATTTGGTGCTATTTTCTCTTATTTCAGACAATGAGGTTTATATTTTGGGTATTAAATAAGTGGGATTCCTTGGAGTCTCTGGATTTGAAATGAAGTCTATATACATTTTTCAAAACAAACAGCTGCTTCTCTATATGGGTCAGAGTAGTGATTTTGGAATACTGCAAGTCTCCTGAAACATTGAGGGTCTTTTCTGTGGAGCTGCTTTTAAGTGTTGCTCAGCTGTGTCACTCTTCTTTACATAAACTAAAAATTATATATGGATATTGATTTACTAGTTTTCATTATGTTGTTTAATTACTGTTGAAAAAAACAGAAGTTAAGTAAGTGGTGTGCCATATGCAGAACTTCCCGTACATTAATAGTTTTAAAAAAGTAAGTCCTAACAATCCAAAAATGCTAGATCTGTCTTGGTGATGCTCAGATCTGGAACCATACCCATTATAGATTTTTTTGTTTGTTTGTTTTTTTGTTTTTCTTTACATGCAGCTTCAGGTGTTAACAGCATAATGTCTATGCTGGCAGAGGAGCTGGTACTGTCTAGGGACATTTCTGTGATGTGCAATCATTCACATCATAGATTTTGAGGCAAAGAGGCAGCAGTTGTTATCACAGTGGTAGGGTGACTGTTGGTGCTGCAGAAGGCAGGTACAGTACCTGAACCCTGCTTTGACACACTGCCAAAGCTGGGGAGTTGCTCTTGCTCCATCACATTGATTTTATAACTTTCTGGATGATGGTTATACACCACTGTCCCCGCAGTTAATTTACATATATTTTTAGTTATGACATGTGGCTAATAAAGCAATGAAGCAACTGCACTTCTCAGCTGTATGTAGCTTTGTGTAATAGTTGCCTGCTTCTGGTGGGTTTACTGGGCAGCTTTCAAGGGCAAGCAGGAGCTAATTTGTTGGAATTCCTTACTCTTCTAAGCCAAGCTTTTGAACTTGATGGAAAAATGTAGCCATTCTCGTTCTGTTCTTTGTCCCTTGGAAATAATGATAAAACAAACTCAGTGCTTAAAGTTCTGTCTTAGACTGAGACACATAAACTTTCTTGGTATACATCGTCTTACGGAACAAAAGAGAGGTACTACTGTTTTACTTTTTATGGACAAATTATTTCCTGAAAGACTTTGTGATAATGACTTGAGCCCTTCTTCTGTAGCCGTATGTTCATCTGAACAGCTGTTTGAGTACCCTACATAGAGTCAATGAAGCTTTCTGGATTGGTGCAGAAGAGCACCTAAGTTAGATACCAAAAACAGATAAGGTGGACATCTTCATGGTGCTTTCAGGTTTTCACTGGAAAATTAGGTGTTTTCTTAATCTTTGGACTTGGAACTGGGGGAATTTAGCACCTATTTTTCATCAGTGGATCTACTGCTGCAAGACTTTGGCTGTAAGTTCTCATTAAGCTAGTTGAATCTTCCACCTGACATGTAAGAAGGTAATTTTCACAGCACAGTTAGTGTGATTACTGTTTATTTCCTAGCAATATTCTCATAACTGGTTGACTGGAACCACTTAAATGGTTTTTCTTTGGAGTTCAGTAGGATGCGTGAATGCCTTGTCCAATTACGAGCAGAAACTTCAGGTGAAACACACCACCTTAGCAAAAGGAGCACTGCAGCTGTTAGAGCTAGACAGTATATTTTTTTTTTAATAAGAGTCAGAGTATCATCAGGCCATAGGTGAATAGGTGAGGGGAGGGGGGAACTCTGGCCTGTGACATGTCTTTAACAAAAATTACTTCAGTGTTGTCATAAATTGATTGGAAATATTTTTTCCTCACATTATTCATGGGATGCCAGCAAGTATGCAGATAGGAAAATTTAACATATGTTTCCTTGCTGTTTTTACATGGTTTCTCACACCAGTTTAATGAGTAAAAACTGTCTTTTAAAATGCCAGTTCAAACCCAAGTCCTTTGGTGTTGAAGACAATCTCGCTATTATTTTCTTGATTTTCTGCTGAGATGTTAAATAGTTTATTCATTTGTTAATTTTACACACTTGGAGTGCAGCCATTTTTATCTTATTCTGATATTATGGTGTAGTTAAAGTTTGTGTATCTGGTAATCCTCCTTGTTACACAGTGTTGCATTTTTTGGGGGTTTCTTTGCTGTCTTACCTCAGAGCATCTGTTTCCATTGATCTTTTTGCTGCACCTAATGCAGTAAAACATTAGTATCTTTCTTTTGATCTCTGTGGTAAAATGCATTTATTTCCAAATGAAGCTATAACATTGTTAACTTCTGTAAAGACTTCCTGACAGGATAATGACTAGGAATGGACTAGCAATTTAGATCTAATAAGACCCAATCAGGTTATTTTGTGTTGTGCTTTCTGTCTCACCTCCATTCATGGAAGATAGTCCCAGCTTTCCTGTCCCAGGACCCAGGCAGTCCCCTTGCTAGCGTGGTCCTGCTCTTGGTTTACCACAGGTGGATCAACTTGGAAGCCTAAAGCCTGGAATATTTATTATTTTCCTGAAATCTGCCATATTTGCCCTCCACACTTACTGAACACAATTGTTTAACCATTTCACTTCACTGATAGTATGTTGAGACCAAGACGTAATAATGTATGACCAGGAGTTGGAGATGTTGTTACAGTTTTAATTATATTTAATTAGCACATTCATGTGTTTAAGTCAAAGTTTTAAGCGTTGCAGGTTTGAAATACCTTGGATTTTTTGGACCACCAAAGATGGGCACAGGGTAGTGATGTTGACTTGTGCTGGAGCACAGCTGCGTGCACCGTGTTTTGCTGGTAGACTCACAGAGTCCTGAGATGCGACTCACAAATTGTTCTTGATATTAAAGTATAGCAGTGTCAATGTGGGTATCATGGTGCAGTATTTGCTAAAGCTTTCAACAGATGGCAGACTTATGAAGGTGATGCACCTGCAGTAAACTCCTGGGTTTTGTGCTGTTCTGCTTCCCTTCGCAGGGTAGAAAGGATACAATCACACAAATCCTTTTATCTGGACTGCAGGCTTCATGTTTCGATAAGAACAAAAAAGGGAATCTCAGAAGACACATGAGATGCTTTAAAGCGTTACTGGCTATTCAAGTCATCTTGGCAGTTGTAGAAAGTGCTTCCTCTCTGCCTCTGACATCTTTCTTAGATTTTGTCTACAACATTTATTGCTTAAAAATTTTATGATAGTTGAACTGGGAAGAATTAAGTCAACAAGATTTGACTTTTTTTTTTTTTTTTTTTTTTTGACAGATGCAGTTCTGCTTTTGGGACGAGAGGCTAGAGAGTGTGTGATCCTCTCTCTCTCCAGAGTACTTAAAGGCATATCACTGTGTCCTCTCTGAGCTGCTTCACAATGGAGCACTAGATCGTACTGTGCTTGGTTAGAAGAACCGGGTCCTTTCTGCACAGCACACTGAGCTCTGCGTTTGTCAATATGGCACAATGCAAACTAATAAATAAGTGTTTTGTAAAATACTGGAATTAAAAAGTAGCTATGAGCCTTTTCAAGGTTCAAACCTAAACTAGCTACATGTTTGAATAGAAATGTAATATTTTTTTTAATTTGAGGAAAAAAGTACATTTTGGCTTTGGGAGTTGGAGAGAGGGTAAAATTGTGCGTGTACTGTGTGTACAAAGTATAAACAACTGATGAAAACAATTTTTATGGAATGCATCTCCTAGATTTTAAAATTTCACACTTAATAGGTTACTGCAATAATTACTGCTCTGTCAGTGTCGTGATGACAGTTATCTAATATTGCATAAGGTTTTGAAAAGTAACAGGAAAACAGGTATTCTCTTCCTCTCTCCTTTGTTTAAACTACATATTTTTGAATATGAATAGTGAAATCTTTCAAATAACAATAGTGGTGTATCACAAAGTGCATGCAAATACATTTTACTTCTTAAAAACCGTTCCGCTAGCAAATTTAAAAGATGCACAGCCTGACTTTCTTTTCTTGGACTGAAATATTTTATAGACAATTTCCAAACATTATTATTAAATCACTCTTTTGAATGAGATTTAATTTTAAAAGACTTGAGACACGTAGATAGGCGGGAGCCTCTCTGGAGAGTCAGATGAGGAGTAGGAAGTGTTACTTTGGTTTTCCAACTCAAATGTAGCCTACATAGCCTATAGCAATAGAAATTGGTTGTTGTTACATCTCCCCTGTTCTTGGGTTGTTGAACAGGATTTCCCAGACCAAGTTGTGGTGGGTAGTCATTCAGCGAATGAGTCCTCTTTCTGCAGTGAAATCCTTATTCCAACTCTTTGGACTTAGTTGGAGGTGTGCCTGGGTGATGAAGACAGCTTTTTGGAAAGCTCTGTTGGGAGCTGTGAGAGTTGTTTATAGCTCTGTTGTCACTGGAGCTCCTAGATGCTCAAGTCTGAATGTATCTAAACCTATTCACACTTTGCTTGAGAGATGTGGCTGTACTGCATGCTGTGGATGGATGCTGGGATTACGTTTCTTAGTGCAGCCAGAGGTTTGCTTGTTCTTTGAACAAGCACAGGCACACAAGTGTGCTAACAGCTTGGCATATTCCATGTATAAAAAAATTTGATCTGGAAAAGTATTTGGTGTTGCTGTACATATATAGTATTTACAGTAAGCACAGTATAGAGAGGGCAAATACAGAGCAGCAGTAGGTCAGTTATTAGCTCACTGGGCACTTGTCCAAATATCATTTAAAATGTTGACATTAAGTAATTTGGGGGTTTAATAGTGTTTAATTAACCACTATTTAAACACCTCTGCTCAGATTGACCTACATGTCTAGTTTAAAAGTTCTGGTATAGATAATAGATTTGACATGTTCAGTATAGAGTGGTTTGTGAAAGCCAGTAGAGTGAACCTCAAGCTTCTGATAAACATTTGTTTCTAAAGAAGAAGAACAAACAGATGCACAATACTAAATATTGTCCTTTTTGTTTATTTTTCAGATTAGCACTCTACGTATACGAATATCTCCTCCATGTAGGAGCACAGAAATCAGCCCAGACGTTTTTATCAGAGGTATGTTTCCTCATGGTTTTTTTCCTTACACAACTTTCCAGTGTGTGCAAGTGAAATAAATACATGTTGGTCTAGAATAAACAGCAGTGACAACTTTGAATTTCTGTTTACATTGATTTCTGATTTTGCAGGAGCCATTTTGCCATGTTATTTAACATATCTTTGCATAACTGTTTTTCCTGTGATTTGTTGTCCCCCTTCTGCGGTTTGGCTCTGCGTTGGGGAGAGATTCATCTTTTTTCTGTAATAAAGGTGCATGTTAGAGAATGCATCGATGGTACTCTTTTTTGATTACCTTCTAATTTATTGTTGATATCTCCAACTGTGAGTGATGTACCCTTTCAAAATATGCAGCGATCATGTATTTTACATCCTACTGTCATACACACAGTTTTCACTTTCTTTAAGCACTTCCGATCTCTTTCTGTATTCTTACAATGCCTCTAGAAAACCACTTCGCTTCTTCTCATCTGGTGAATCAATTACGATTACAACCATTTAGGTTCTGTTTCTTAAACACTTTCAGCTGCTAATGGAATTTTTACCTTACACAATAGTAATTATTTTTCATAGTTTTTTCAAAGACTTTATATACCTTTTTTCAAGATTGAAGTAAATTATGTCTCCTTGGCATTTTACATTTACTCTGGGGTACAGAAATACCTGTATGCCAAGCATATTGAGGTCTTCCAGATTTAGTATTGCTTTTAATCTTTCTTTAATGAGAACATTTAAGATAATAATAATACCTGAATAATGAGGAGAAGGGAGGAAAAAAATAGGCAAGATGTACTAGGAAAATTTGCCGCTTTAACTGATACTGCTCCAAAAGCTAATAAAGTTACTATGCTGGTGATGACATTTTGGAGGTTGGAGCAGGGAGGACGAAAACCTGGAGTATTGTTTGTGGTCTGTAGAAAATTCACATAGCAGAGATGAGGAAAAGGGGCAGAATTTTGGTAGTGTCAGTTTATGTTTATAGTAAATAATGTTTTTTACAATTGTTTATTTCTCTTTGTAAAACAATGGAAAAGTAAGAGAAGTAAGGGAGAGTATAATTTTGGCTTTCATAAACCAGCTATCATTTGTAAATAATGCACTGTGCAAGATGCATTTTGGTCATTTTGCTTATATGATATATTTGCAAAATGAGCAGTTGACAGAAGTATAACTGGTATGACATTTGGGTTTCTAGAAAACGTGCAATACAGTGTCTTGAAACCTAGCTTGTAAAACTAATTCACTCTTGTGTATAGAGAAACTTTCAAATCTGAACAAATGTAGTATGAGAATGTAACAAATTAAGACTGATACTAGCCAAAGATAGTAAACATGGGGCTGGGACGACTGATGATGTGTGGAGTTGGTATGAGGTGTCAGTTAGATTTCACACAAAGCTGTGAGTTTATTTACCTCATTCAGTAGCAGTGCAGGAAGGTAAATACTGTGCTGACAATACTTGTGAAAGGTTGTATGTTGGAACCAGGTCAGTTATTACTGATATGGAGTATTTTTTTTTGGGGGGGGGGGGAAATATTTGTGCGACAGGTTCAAATTAAGAAAACTGTACACTAATACAGCTTGGAGAAAATAGACTAAAATGCACAAGTTAAATAGCAAGTGGTAACATCAACAGAAGAAAACATGGTGGTTGATTGTGTACTAGACAGGTCTGAACATTGTAATGCCCATTCTGTCTTGCGCTGTAAACCACAAATAGCTGTACCCTGACTCTGTACCCTGTGTGAGTCAGCTCTTTTTCTTAGGGCTTGGGTAATGGCATATGGGATGAGAACAGGAACATCAGTTGAGAGAATGCAGAAAAAGTCTTCTACCGAATTTATGATCTAATGAAAGTTACAGCTTTCTAAGTGTTTTAGTCTTTGTCCGGCTCATGGCTGTTGAGACATGTCGTGGTTCAGGCCCAACTGGGAGGAACCACCATGCAGCTGCTTGCTCACTCCCCCCCTGCCTCCCCCCACGTGGGATGGGGCAGAGGATCAGAAGAAAAAAAGGTAAAATCTTGTGGGTCGAGACAAGGACAGGGAGAGATCACTCACCAATTATATTGTAATCATGGGCAAAACAGTCTCGACTTGGGGAAAAAAATCAGTTTGATTTGTTACCAATCAAATCAGGGTAGGATAATGAGAAAAAACCCCAAATGTTAGAACACCTTCCCTCCACTGTCTCTTTATTCTGGGCTCAGCTTCACTCACCATTTCTGTCCCTCCTCCCCCTCAGCAGGGCAGGGGGACAGGGAGTGAGGGTTGTCGTCAGTCCATCACACCTCAGCTCTTCAGCTCCTTCCCTCCTCCAGAAGAGGACTCGTCACACTCTTCCCCTGCTCCATTGTGGGGTCTCTCCCACAGGAGGCTGTTCTCCATTAACTTCTCCATCATGAGTCCTTCCCACAAGCTGCAGTTCTTCGTGAACTGCTCCAGCCTGGGCTCCTTTTTCCCCAGCCCACAGGTCCTGCCAGGAGCCTGTTCCAGTGCGGGCTTCCCACAGGGTCACAGCCTCCTTCAGGAACATCCACCTGCCCCAGTGTGGGGTCCTTCCCCGGCTGCAGGTGGAGATCTGCTCACCTGTTAGCTCCATGGCTGCAAGTGGAGATATGCTGTGGTGTGAGTTTAATCTGAAGACCTAAGGAAGTTCTTTAGTTTTGTTTTTCTCAGAAAGTGACCTAACATCTAGGTTATTGTGTAACAGCTTGGCAAATATCTCACTGAAGTTTTTCACTGTGAGGGTGGTGAGGCACTGGCACAGGTTGCCCAGGGAAGTTGTAGATGCCCCATCCCTGGAGGTGTTCAAGACCAGGCTGGATGAGGCTTTGAGCACCCTGGGCTGGTGGAGGGGGTCCCTGCCTGTGGCAGGGGGGTTGGAACTAGATGATATCTAAGGTCCCTTCCAACCCAAAGCATTCTGTGATTCTGTGAAACTCAATACAAGAAGCAACTGCCCTGTTGCGGCATGCTTATTGTGAGAGTAGTTCAGGTGTAGGAGACACACAGGTGTCAGAGAATCATAGAATCATAGAATGGCC
>NW_010147136.1:0-9667 GCF_000699245.1 Pterocles gutturalis | reverse complement strand
GCCAACCCCTGACCACGCCCCCCAACCACGCCCCCAGCCCTGACCACGCCCCCATCCCAGCGAGGGGGGTGTGTTTTGAGCACTTCTACATTATTTTTTTTTTTTTTTAATGTACATTAAAAGATCAGACGCCAGGGAAAAATACAGGAGGAAGGGGGTGTGGAAATGCCGATTTCCGTACGGGGAAAGCGGGAGAGCAGCAGGCAGCCCCCACCCACCTCACACTCTACCAGGGGACACAAAACCAGGGGCTGCACAAAGTCAAGGCTGCAAGAAAATAAAGCCCCCCAGCACTAATACCCAAAGAGCGCTAGGGAGCAGGGGGGGCAAGGAGACCATCCCCATCGCACCTCACCCCCATCCCAAGGGACTTCTCCTCTCGAGCCAGTTTTTGAAGCTAAACACAC
Organism: Pterocles gutturalis; assembly: GCF_000699245.1. Classification (NCBI taxonomy): domain Eukaryota; kingdom Metazoa; phylum Chordata; class Aves; order Pterocliformes; family Pteroclidae; genus Pterocles; species Pterocles gutturalis. Next base: position 9,260 of record NW_010147136.1, on the reverse strand, counting down.
ACCAAACCCACTTTTTTCCCAGCTGAAAAAACAAATAATCCATGGGAGGAAGAAGGCAAGTTGGAGTTGTCCCCAGAAATCCCTTTTCCCTTCCCTCCCCTGGTTTAAGGCTACCATGAAGACTGAGCCTCCACTGACCCCTTCTCCCTCTCTCCCTTCCCAGGGCTGCGGGTGCTGCCGGAAGGGCAGAGGAGCCCCCAGGGCTGTCATCTGCAGGATCCTGGTGGAAGCAGAGGCAGGGACAAGGAAAAAGAAGTTTCCCCTCCTCTCTAAGATCCCCTGCTCCCAGTTTTTTCCCCTCATGCCACGGTACACCGACTCTTAGGAAGCCAGGCAGTTAAGAGGTCAAAATGCAGCATCATGTAAGTGTAATAAACCAAAAGTACAGTTTCTACTCTTAAATTAAGAACAAACTACATGCAAGTTACAAAACCCCCCAAAACAGCAGATAATCAAATTCTTCATAGCAAAGGCCAATAGAAGAGAGAGTAAAATCAAAAACCTGCTTCCCCTCGTCTTCCTGCTATGGACAGGGAGAGGGGAGGAAGAGAGACAAAGACTCAGTATGTCCTGGATAGAGAAATATATTTGCTTCAGAGAATGTCTCCCCTATCTCCCCACACCCTAAAACAAGACAGGGAAAACTAATCTTCATAAACGTAGGTCAGCTGGAGCTAAAAAAACCAGACTTCTTCTCATCTGGAGTTGGCATCACAGAGCTAACACGGTACCCCCAAAAAGTGCATCTTTAGAAAAAAAACAAAACAAAACAGAAGGTTGGGGTGATGACGGCAGAGGAAGCAAGGGGGAGGCAGCCCCAGAGGGACTAGTTGCCCCGGAAAGCACTCTGTGCAGCTGAGGAGGCCGCCCCCGCGGCTGCGTTCTGGAAGCTCCTGTTGGTCAGGATGCCTTGGGAAAACTCTTCCTGGGCCCGTTGGAAACTGGCTCCCGTGCGCCGATACAGGGAATGCACCTGGGAAACGGAAAGAGAAAAAAAACAATAATCAGCATGTGGTTGTGGGCTTGCTGCACACAACTTGTTCCTTTTGCTTGGCCCCATCTCATCCAGCAGATTTCAGGAGACCCTCATTTGTGGTAAAATGTGGAGCTCACAGCAAAATGGTGGGTATCAGACCAAGAACTCCTCTCCCCACCCTGTGACAGTACAGACACTTCAACCCTGAATTCAGACACTTGTAGGGCAGGACCTGAAGGTACCTGCAACTACAAGCACCAAGTATTTCCTTCAAGACACAATGTAGGAGAAAAGGAGGAGGAAGCAATAGAAGCAGGACCAGTTCAGCCTGTCCTTGCCTTCCCCAAAGCTACATTTCTGCTGTTAAATACAGAAAGGCAACCCTCATGTGGGCGATCAGAGCGAGGAAGGGGGCTTGTGTTTGGGAGCCAGCAGGGAGGCACTGGTTTGGATCCCACTGGAGTTTGAAGAGTCCCATAGCACTGCGGCAGCAATGACTGTAAAGCCCTGGACACGCCGACAGAACAACTGCCTTCTCTGGCCAGACTCAAGCTAAAAGGGAGATAGAAGAAATTGAAGGTACTTGGCACCAATGCAGGAAGCACAAGTAAAAATACTTTAATTAAAATTCTTGACCTGCCAGCGCCCTGATTCCACCTTCAAAAGCAAGCTAATCCCCAGAGAGACAGAGGAGGTGGTAAGCCCAGGAACCCTGGGAGCAGCCTGACCTGCAGAGCTGCCATTCAGCCGCATGACCTCTCCTTGCCTCGGAGCCACTCACCTGCTTCAGGAGGAGGAGCGAGAGAACCGCGCAGAGCGTGAAGAATGCTGCCACCACCATCATGATAACAGTCACGGCCAGGTTCCCATGCAGCTCGGACAGTGCCGCGATCCAGCCACTGCGAGAGGGAGGAGAGCAGGGTGAGCATTCGATCCACGGGATGAGATGGAGCAGAGGGAGAAGAGGCATCCATGGTGGCACAAGAGCTTTTGAGGGAAGGGTACAGGGAAGTGCAAACCCAAACATAATGGCTGTGGAAACAGAGACCCTGGCCCACCCGCCTTAGGCAGCGATCAATACCCTTGGCACCATCACAAATTGAGTAATTTCCATGAACACCTTCTCCAAATGCAGCCACGTAGCATAAAGCCAGGCTGGGACATCTAAACTGGAAGAGATCAGCTGGCAGATCCAGAGCCTAGACCTACCCGTCACCACGACAGCTCTGCATGCCCAGGGATGCAAGTGTTGGGAAGGGGAGGAAAGGAAAGAAGGGATGAAGCCACAGAAAGAGGGACACTGGCAGCTGTTGAAGGGAAGGGGCAGGAAGGATGCTGGGAGTTATTGGTGCTTGGTTGTGGGTGAAAATACCAAGACGTCTCACTCAAAACACCCTCCTGGGTGCTGGAGAAAGGAATTTTTCCAACTGCTACACTGAGCAAGCCATGTGCCACCAGGAGAGATGGCATCAAGTGAGCCAAAGCGTCCCATTTGATGCGCTGCACAACTTCTTGCTCATTACAAGGAAGCGGAAAGGCACACCATGCACTATAGCCAAAAATAAACGCACTGTCTGGCTTGAGGAAACATCACAGAAAGCTCAACGCACGCTCTCCAAAGCCAGACTAAAACCGGAGTGCCCCCTCCCCGTCCCCGGTGACTAAGGCAGCACCACACCAGCTAGCAGGGGAGGGAGCACGAGGACAGCTTTGCCCAGGAGCTGTTCTGCAAGCAGCGGGCAAAAATAGACAGCAGTTGCATGGCGTTCATCACCTGAAGGCTCCCCCTCGGGAGAAAAACCACTCGCTGTTAACCTTTCACTGTTCACAGTAACTCGGGAATCTGATCTGCGGCCAGCGCAGCAAGGCGAAAAGAAAGCAGGAGGCAGCTGCTGACGAGAGGCCTTTTGGAGCCACTCCAGGAGCCCAGACTCACCCTTCTGTACAATGCCATCAAGAAAGGGCAAGGGTAAAACCCCCTCTGCTTATTTTTTGTAGCACAGCCCACTGACAACACACTTGAGAGAAACTCAGGAAGAGTTTAGGGACAGAATCAGGCTGTTAACCACAGGAAAAAAAGAACAGTGTCAGAAATGGAGCAGTAACGGACGCCAAAGCTTCTGACAGTCCCAGCCCTGGTGAGAAAAAGCATCCGCGCAGGGCTGCGCCACAGCAGCCCATGGAGCCACACCTACCTGTCTCCCCTTTTGACAGCCTGGATGACGTAGATTGCTATTTGGCAGAAGAAGATGAAAAAGAAGACAAAGAAGCTGAAGGAGCTGTCAGACCTGCAAGAGAGAGAGCAGCAGGAGTGAAACCCAGGGACATGATTCCTGTCCAGACTCCCTCCTCTAAGAGGGGGGAAATAAATTCACTGAACCCTTTCCTCCAGGGAAAAGCTGCTAAGGGGAGGTGATTTCAGAAGGAACTCATGCACTAGCACAACTTCACAAACCCACTGCTCTGCCCAGCACAAGACAAGGTGAAGGCAGCTTCTTTAAAGCACAGTATGCTCAACACATCAATGTACCAAACAGTTTCTCAGAAATTAATAAAAAGTAGGATCCTATGATCGGCTAGGCTTGGATTGCAAGATGAAAAAGACCATTATGATCAAGTTCTATCAGACACTTCTAATGTGTTTAGGAACAAGCGGGTTTGATCTATTTAACTATGCAAAGAGCTGGAAAAATCCTGCAGGCAATATACAATCGGAACAGATAAAACCAAAGCTCCTCCCACTGAAAGACACATCCCTGTTACAGAAGAAAACAGTACTTGCCTGAAAGCCTTGTAAATTGGTCGGTACCAACAGAGAAAGGCACAAGGCGTGAATAAAATAAACCACAGGATCGAGAGACCAAAGTCTACTCCTCTTTGCGACTCGACTGTGAACCACGCCAGGCAAGCAAGCAGGTTTAGGAACAGGGTAATTGAATGCACTGTTTAGGACGGGAGAGAGAGAGAGACACATCAGTAAGGTCTTGGAAAACTCCAAAGTCTCTTCAGGCATCCCTCATCTCTCGCTGAACACACGGAGCTCTACAGAAATTAAGGAGCCTTTGGGCCATCTAATTTCCTTCCCTCCCTTGAAAGGAAAATAGAGCTTAACCTAAGAACCTCCTCTGATCCTGCTGCTTACAAACAAATCTTCAGTCTTTTCAGAGCACCAGAACTGACAAATACAGTTCAGACTTCTGTACTCAACCTCTGAACTGCGCTACCTGCTGTCTTTCAGAGTCTTAACAGAGTTGTTAAAGTCTCCATTAAACAACAATCAAAATTCTGTCATGAATGAGCAATTCCCAAAGCATAAACTTGGAGCCCTTTACATTTGCCTTCATAAAAGGGGAGGGGAGACAGTATTTTACCCTTGCAGATAACACCTATGGAATTCACTGTAGGGCAAAACTCAGCTTTTGATACACAATCTTCTTAGAAAGAGTATTTACTGCAGTTCAAGCTACTACTTACGCATCCACAAGTAATACAGCCTCTTGCATATCTGCTGGTAGTCAGCTGGGATGTCTGCAGAAAAATCCTGATAAAAACACGGCTTGATCGGACACTTCTTGGGAAGAGGTGGCCAGTTGTTTTGCCTCGCTGTGGAAAGGAGAAAGGAGCAGTTCTTCACTTGCTCTTCTCTCATTGAGAGCTTCATTTGCACACCATCATTTGCAAGCAGCCATTCAAATCAAAGTTAGGGGAAAATACTGTTCTGTTCTGGTTAAGAGACTGAAAAAAAAGTTTAAAGCTCTCAGTGAAAACCCTTAATGTGGCAGCATCACACAACAGCTCGGACATGGATTCAAAATTGGTGTCTGAAGAACTTAACATTGCCAAGTGCAGATGCTGAGAGCAGGACTGGCTAAAAAAGACGCAGACACTTGGACAGGCTGAACCTTCACCAAATTCTGACAAACCAATGGACCCAGCCTTCCCCGGGCATTGCACTCCCTGCAGGAAGCAGTACTCACGATTAATGCTGGCTGCGTTACTCTGCAGTTCCCTTTCCTTCTTCTCCAGCTCAGCTGCCTTCCTCTCTAATTCAGCCTGCTGCTGAAGAAGCCCAGCCTGTGCTGCCGCAGCCACGGCCTGAAGCAGGGGGAGAAGAAGGTAAGCCCTCCCCTCACCGAGGCAGTGGTGATACCACCAGCAAACCCACCAGGTGCCAAACTGACACAGAAGGTTCCTTGCTTCACAAGGCAGGAACAAATGCAAGTTTCAAAGATCACTTGCAGCTTCCCACACCTGACCCCAGAGAATCCCCTTCTCCTCCTACTCCCACACGCCTCTGGAGGCCCACAAGAGCTCCCTCCTGCTCTCCAGCCTGGCTCTCGGGACAGCGGCAGCGAGGGGTTGCCGTACCTGGGGAGTGGGCTCCACGGATGTCTGCAGAACAGCAGGCTGCGAGTGGCCAGAGGGCGGCGCGGCCGGTGTCGTCCGTGCTGCATTTGTCTGTGTATAAATCACAAGCAACAAGGCAAACACATTACACAGGGCTTCTTTTAGCAAGTTTTAGCACTACTAAACCAGAAAGCACTAGCAGGAAGCAATGCTCCATTTTCAAACATTTGTTAGTTCCTTTAATGCCCTGGGGGAGCAGCACCTGAGGATTACGGGTATTAGGCAAAGGAGAAACAAAAAGGGATTTTGATCAGTTGTTTGAACTGCAAATATCGCTTTACCCCTGTTGCCTGTTCTCCTTTTCCCATCTCACACACGACAGCAGCCAGGAAATAGGAATGAAGTTCTTGCAGCAATCCATCAATGCTACTGCAGCAGCAGATCAGCTCCCATCCCAGAGACCAAATAAAAAATCAACGCGCCCTCCCACAAAACATCTTCCCCTTCACACTTAATGTAGCTTCACTCTGAGCCACCAGCAAGTTTGAGAAGAGCTGTGCCATGCAAGCAGAGAGTTCCAGCTGGGAGTTTATTAGTGCTCCAGTGCAGGAGCAGTTGCTTGCAGCTTGCCACGCACGCAACGAGCTACACTGCCCACGGGGAAATCAGCTGTGAGTGTCTCACTCTTGTTCTTTTAAGCTGCACCTATCAAGGGACCTTCTGCACTGCTAAACCACCACCAAGATACCGAGCGCAGAGACACGTGGCACATACCAGCTGGGAGCTCTCGGAAAAGGGGTTGAATTCATCCAAGCCGCTTTGGCTAGCGTTCGTGAGCTGTGTCACCGAGGGATCCTGAACGGAGAGAGAGCACAAAGACAAATCAGCATCGGACATAGGCCATCGTTTTATCCACGCTGCCTGCCATCCTTCTGCTTGTTCACGGGGAACAGGACAGGGTGAAACGCGCCCCTGCCCAGGTGGATAGCCTCCTGGGCTAGCAATGGGCTTAAATAACTGAGGAGATGGCCATCAGCAAGGTAAGCATCCAAGAGGTATATTTGAAGAACTACAACATGCTTTTGGCACAGGAGCCCCTTCTGTAGATTACCACCACTTACCTACACGGAGAACAGCCTGGCAACCTGAGAGCTGGGTGTGGGTAAAAAAATAAAACAGGGCTTTTTATCACTCCGTCCCTCCCTCAGCAACTAGTGTCATTTTAATTTTGCGGCTAACGGGGTGAGACATAATTGAGGCCGCAACAAGGTAAGAGCAAGCAATCGAGAGCCTGAGTCCGTGTGCTGCAGAGAAGTCATTTGGCTGGTCTGCAGCCCGCCAGAGCCATTCCTCGGGCTTTTAGCGCAGCCTTCTGCCAAGGAAGATGTAGAACCGTACAGAGCAGTTAATGAGTAACCTCCCACAGCTCCTCGATAGCAGGCACTCCCCATGCAACAGGTCGCACTAGTTTATGAATCACCCCAGGGTGAGGGATCTTGGACAAGGTTTCAGATGCTGCTTAATGAAGTACAGCTCCTCAGCCAGACAGGGCTGTGAAAAATGGCAGCAGAAGCAGCATGCTAGAAATAAGGGCTGGGAAGACTCAAGGCATGGATGGGTTTTATCTCACTACTTACTCCTCTGGAGGCTTCAGCTTAAGCAGTTTCGCAGACGCACAGGCTGTCGACACAAGCTTATGGAATGGGAAGAAGAAAGCAAAGGCTGCAAAAGCCATCTGAAGAGCTTGAATGGTCAGGTTGGGAGGAAAGAGCTCGGAAATAAGGAGAAACACTAGAATACTGAGGCGAAACATACATTTATTTCTTCCTGTCGCCCACCTCCGTTCAAAAAGAAAGCTCCTCAGCAAAGGGCAGCACTGCTTTGGAAAGAAGAAGGGAGAACAGCTCCACTTCACAGGGAGATGGCCTCTCATCTTACTGCACAGCTTTAAATAAAAGAAATTAGTGGGGCAGCGCAGCCAAGGCAAGACAGCTCAGCTTAGCCTGCTTGCGATTGTGCAAGTGTGTGTAAAAGATACACAAAGAACTTGCAACAAAGCTCAAGTGTGTTTGGACACGTGCCTCTGTGGCCCAGACAGGGCAGGAAGGAAAACAGCAGCTGTGAAACAGAGGGTGATACAAAGGCACCAGCTTCCGCAAGCCCGGACTAGGCAGCGTGAAGGATGAGTAAGCAGAGGAGATGAACGAGAAGTTGCCCACAAGCTTCACATTGGACAGTTACTTTCTGCAAGCTACAAAGCAAAAGACAGCTGACCCTCTTGACATGAGCGCAAGCCTGATCCTTTATGTTGTGAAACTGGGACTTCAGGCACTGAACCACTTGAGGCCAGGTCACCCGGCTGTCCCTCCTCTGAGGAAGTACCAGCACTCTCCTCTCCGCTCCAAAGGCCCCACACGCTTTTCCTTCTGGAGGGTTTAGTTGTTAGGACCTCCAGCTAAACACAAGCAATTCTTCCCAACTTTTCTGCATCAGGAAAAGCCTGAGCACCTGAAAGCTCTCTTCCTTCTCCAGCTACTCCACTTGATTTAATACATCCAGGCACAAACTTCGTGCTCACAAGCCAGTTATTAGATTGATCTGCAGAATGCCAGCAAGCAGATCCCCACCTCTTGCCCTTCCACAAGCAGTAAGGATGCATGGTGCCATTTTTCATTCCTTCAAAATCCCCGGTGCAGAATAATTTCCTGTTTGGACCAAACTGCACTGACATGGAGATTAAAACCAGTTTCAGTCAGCCACCAGCACGGGACTTCAGAGCACTGCCACTGCCTGGCAGCTGAAAGAAACCTCAAGGATTTTATTACCGATATCGCTAAAGAGGATGTAAGTTTCCAGCCCTGTCTGAAGCTTGCATCAAACTTGTGGAGGTATCTGCCACTTACAGCAGGTTACTGAGTAAACGAAGGCAGTTAATCATCTCTTGTTAACCAGCTGAAATAAGTCACAGAAGGATGAGCCAGAGATATTTTTAACGGGACCAAACCAGCTTATTTTACACCAAGCTTATCAAAGATCACGAACAAAGCATCCTTAAAAGGCAAAGATCCCCAGTTATGTCAGGATTCGCAGAGTACAAAGATGCTTCTAGTCTATCTTTCAGGAAGATCTCCAGAGCTGTGGAAGGGGATGTCAGCACCTGCCGCGTAGACAAACCGTCCCCCCCATCCCTGAGCCAGCATGTGGATCCAAACCCTGGCAGGGAACAGGCTCGTTTCATTTGATTTACTAGACTGTGGCAGCGCTGTCGCACATCCTGAGATGCCATTTCCAAATCGGAGAGACAGGGCTTCAAATTTCCGGGTTGCAGCAGGTTCCTCACATCCAGCTGCTGATGACTGGGGGAATTTTTCTTTAAAAAATGGGATGACTGTGAACACAAAACCTCACGCTCCCGGAAGGAGGATATAAAATCTGCCGCTGGAGCTACACAGGGCTGTCAGATAACCACAGGGGCATCCACAGTGTGACGTACGTTTGTCCTCATTAAAGAGTCATCCTGATATCCCAGTTACCTGTTGTAAATTGCATCCAATCTTTTTTGTTTAAACAGTGAGTAAAGTGCGAGCACAGCCCTGCCCAGTCAGAGACCAGGGCAGCTATAAAGTGCACAAAGCAGCAGAATATTTACTTCCTCGGTGCCAAGGCAATAAACCCTTACAGGAACAGCAACTGTACGTGTCACCCACCCTGTATTCCCTGTCACGGGAGGGATATTACAGGAACACCGCCATCCAAACCCCTCCTGAGACACATGGGAGCATATTAAAATGAAGGCGAGGGAGAGAAAGGATTTTTCCTTTCTAATTTCACTTTGAATTCCTCCAAACACTCAGCCTGCTCAACAAACAGTTTCGTTTTAGCGTGGCCACGAAACCCGAGGTCAGGAAACCCCTCCTGCCCGCAGCTCACAGCCCAG
>NW_010147135.1:0-542 GCF_000699245.1 Pterocles gutturalis | reverse complement strand
CCAGGAAGTGACTGACAGCATGCTGAATCCATTCTAACGAAACATTACTAATCAACGTAGTCGCTTACCGTTCATTATTTAAACTGTGTATAAATAATGTCACTCCTCACCGCTCAGCAGTTGCAACGTCTCCAAAGCTGCTCTTAGCTCTTTGAGTTCATCCTTCATCCTCTCAGCAGCACGTGGGGAGGTATTCTGAATCACCTTTGCACACTGATTTTCAAGGCACTTCCATGTCTTTCCACCGCTCCTAAGGTGTTTGGCAATTTCCTGCAGAAAGAAGTTAAATAAAGATTAGCTGCAGCATCCTACATGGATTTTTCTGTGTGCTGGTTCCCTGTAAATGATCTATTCTGAACTTACGCCAGGAGCTTAGATCTACATAGTGCGGTACCACCGATCTGTCCTCATCCTGGTTTTGGTCGAACGGTCTTGCCTCTTGAGGTATCTCTGGCACTCGTTCAGTCCTAGCTCAAGCTGATTGAACTGACTTCCTGGCACAAAACAACAGATAACTTTTTTGAGGGGGTGAGAGAGAGGGA
>NW_010147134.1:0-9720 GCF_000699245.1 Pterocles gutturalis | reverse complement strand
GGTGTTCAAGGCCAGGTTGGACGGGACCCTGGGCAACCTGATCTAGTAAATGTGTATGTTTGGTGGCCCTGCCAGGCAGGGGGGTTGGAACTACATGATCCTTGAGGTCCCTTCCAACCCGGGTCATTCTATGATTCTATAATCTAAGACCATGGGCAAAAGTTACCTCATGTAGAACTGAATGGCACTTTTCTTTGTGGAACTCAGAGGACCCTGTATGTTAACTGATACTTACATACCACATGACTGTGAGAAAAGCACATCTATTGCTATCACTTTTCAAGCCAGTAAATCACTCACATACGTAATGTGTGAGAGTCACACATAGTTCCATAAAAATTCCTATTTGCCTAGAGACAACTATGTAATTAAAAGCTTTGCTAATGGTAGAGGGGAATCAAGGTGCATCACATCATCTCTCATACATCTTAAGAGAGGCAATACAGGCATTCATTTGGCTGTACCATTACACTTTTTCTTTTTTTAAACATCTATACAAGGATTTCATGATTCCAAAAATTTTCCACTATTTCCTATTTCAGGCCATGAATGGCAGTTTTTGAAAAGTGATCATCTGAATCCCTTATATTTCAGTAGCACTGGAAGAAGGGAAAAGAAAATCTTACGGAGGGTTAAATGTTTTTCTTTTTTTTTATGCACCCTTATTTTCTGCATGCACTATTCTATGGCATTCTTTGCTTTAAGTCTTACCAAGAAATAGTAAGTCACTGGAATGCAGCACACTCAGTAAAATTTCATGAGAATTTTTGATGTTTCAAATGACAGGAGCCAGAATTTTGGGGTTTGATTTTTTTTTTTTTTTTTTTTGGTACATGGACTATTAAAGGACAAAAATAACTTCCGCATGAATGGTCTTCAGTGTTATGTTTTAAGCCATATACATGACTAAGTATTCTGCTGAACTGGGTCCTTTCTCTGCTTGGGCAAGAATTAGTTGGAGACTTAATTTGGATTAATTTTCAAGTTTTGTGGGTTAAAAACAAACAAAGAAACTTAGCTTTTCTGTATGCTGATGTATCAAATTTCAACAGTGCAATTTACACTCCAGGTAGGTAGATCACTATGAGATCACTTACATTAATTTTGGCCCTTTTTTTGGTAAAGGATGTTACTGCTCTCTAATTGTTTTTTCTCTAGTATCATCTGCAGGCTAGTTTGAGACCTTAACATCAGTGAGGTCATCTTCACTTTACAGTAATTTCTGTAGGATCAGGACAAAACCCAAAGCAGACTTCTCTGCTTCCCCCACATGAATTAATCAAAACAACTCTGATATGAAAAATGCTGTGTTGCTTTTCCCTTTTTTTCCTCTACAGCTGCATGTAGTTACAGCAACTTGTTAGTGGACCTTAGGGATCTGAATGCTGCATACCAGAGCTAGTCCATGCCGATTATTATGTTGAGTGATGAAACTGCCTTGTATCATTTCATTTGTGCATATGAACAGCAGGTGAATGTTATAGTTTATGATTTCCAATTATAAATCAAACAGACCGAATTCTCAGTTGTCTTAATAAGGGCTGTAAAAGCAGTGAAGTGTGAGGAGACTACTGTTTTTCGTGAAAAAGGGTTTGAGATTAGAGTTTATTGATGTGGGTTTTTTCCCCGCCTCCCTGTCATAGTTAGCTTTTAAGAACAAAATTGAAAAATAATTAGAGAAGGAACTGAAGAGAGAGCAACTAAAACACTTAATTACTGAGACTGTATTTAGGTATACAAACCATACACAGGTCCAACACTGGTACATTCAGATGATTTAGTGATATGAGGTTGCCTTTGTGAGTAACTGTTTTTCTTTAGATGGAGTTTCAAGCCAAAAATATGGAAGAACGTGGCAGTGGTACCAGGATCCTCTTTCAGTTAACAATCCAGTTTTTGGCATAGGCAGTTTATGTGGAAAGCTTGACTTCAAATTTTACTTCTGTTTGCAGAGATTTTAAAGCTCATCACTCTGGAGACTGACATAGCCATCAGGCAGGAGGACATTGTTTTACGTCGTTACTCTGTGACTGTGTAAGTCATGAGCAGCCACTGGGGCAGGGATTGGAGACCCAGAGCTCTGCTCTATTGTGTGTCTGCCTTACTCACTGGGCTGGTGTGTCAATCTCTTCTGTCTTAATTGTCATCTCCAAAGGTGAGAGACTGAGTATATTCTTGTCTTAAAATCCTTCCATATCCTTCAGCCTCAGAGTATCTTGCAGATGATGCTTAGAAACTTCTCATAGGGAGTAGTTTAAAGCCCTTTAGAAAGAGGAAGACATTGAACATACAGTTTCTATACTTGATCAATGAAATGCTGGATAAAAATATGTTGAAGAAGGTTTTCTGTTCATTTGTTTGTTTCAGTCCAGATTTGTGTATGTTTGCCTTTTTCTCCAGCCAGAACATTTATAGTTTTGAGAGTACTACATTTTTGGTTAATATTTGTCAAAAAAGTCATCCTCCGTTAATTATGAGGCTTATTAGACATCACTATCTATGTAAGAGCATGTAATTCAAGGGCCTGCCCAAAGATCCAGAGCTCAATAATTCTGAGAGGGAATACACTAATCTAAGCTTTCTGTGAAATGTACTTTTCCTTTTGACTGAATACAGAACAGAAGTTTCCAATATAGGAACCTCAGTTTTATATCAGAACAAGACAACAGGAATATCTTTCTTTGTGTGTGTCCTTTTGCACATAGGAGAGGACAGGAGGTGTGGTAGTGGATTTGACTCCTATTTTATGATCCTCTGTGAAGACCTGCACAAGACTGAGGCTGCAATCTAGACTAAGATGGAGGGATAAGGGCTAAGATTCTTTACAGACAAAATAGGCAAGCTTTGATGGTAACAATACATGACAAACAAAGAGACTAGATTCAATTACTGAAGTGAAATCTTCAGATTCAGAACAAGTTTTCTGAAATAGATATTCTGCTAGCTATATTTGTAGTCTAGTTTTGGGCTTGCCAGTGCAAGAAAGACTGAACATACTTAAGTGAGTCCCTCGGATACCACCAAGACGGTTGGGTGGTGGAAAACACAACACAGAAGCTGAAGTCAACTGATTAGGTTAGCCTGGGAAAGAAAATACTGGAGGTGAACTTAGTGGTCCCTACAGCCACTTTAAGGAAGGCTATAGAGGAGAAGGGGCATCTTGCAGATGCACAGAGAAAGGACAAAAAGCCATAGTCACGAGTTGTAAAAAAAGGAAATTCTGATTAAGTATTAAGAAAAAAAAGATCAGCATCAGGTAGTCAAATACAAGAAAGTGTTGCACAGAGAGATTCTCCCTTCTGGGGGATACTCAAACCTTGACTGGGCAAAGCCCAGCTGTCTGGTGTAAGTTTTTCCTGCTTTGAGTTTGGGGGCAGAGCAGATGGAAAGCTGGACTAGAGACCTCCAGAAGTGTCTTCTGACCTAAAACATTCTGTCAGTTTATTATTCTATTCTACAAGTTCCCACGCTTTAGATTTGGGGGAGTGACTGGGAAGGGGGAACTTATTCTATTCATGTGTTAGTCTGAGCACATATGGTAATTTCTTCTGATGATATATTATCTTATTCCTCTTGTCCATGCAATTTTGTCTAGTAAGTGCTATGAGAATTGTCACTGAGTGGGTGTAAGTCGTATCATTTAGATTCCTTATGGGTATGCATCTCATGCTAAGCTATTTTTAGAAGGTTTTTTAATCCTATTGACTGGGGATCAGCAAGGACCAATTCAAATTTAGCTCTGTTGTCACTGACAGGAATGAGAAAAGAACAATATTCAGCTTTTACTTTACCTAGTTTTTCAGAGAGTTATAACATTCCGAGATATACTTTCACTGACTGCAAAAGAGTCACATACTAATGAGGTCCCAAGGTAGATCTATCAACAGAGGCATACAGTAATAGAATACTGTGCATCATTATTTCTTATACATATCTGTGGTGCATTATGCAGATTCAGAAAGAGATGTGCAGGTATTTGAAGGAAGTAGCACAAGGTGGATTTTCTTCTCCTTTGAGTAGCCTTTTGTTTACATAATACTAGATGTGCAGAAGAGTTCAAAGGTCAAAACTGAGTGGGAAAAATCTCTTTAAAAGATGTAGTGCCTCTCAAAAAAAAAAAAAAAAAAGAGCATGGAATATTTAATAAAATCCTGAAATTTGAAAGTTTTATCTGTTCACTGAATTTTTAAGAGACTTGCTTAAAGCGTTGAAATTACACATCATAAAATGCTTTTTTTAAAAAGAGGGTGTTAGTAACACACTGTAAAGGTTCTGTCAAACTTTTACAACTGCATAAATAATACCATCTGGTGCTTCAGAAAAGACTAATCTGATTTAGGATGAACTACGAAAATCACAGGTCAGTGTCAAGAAAATGTATTTCTAGGCTACCAAAAACATAAATATAAGATACTGAACTTTTCAGCTTTTTCAGGCATATGAATGTAATTATGTGTTTGCTTGTTTAAAAAGTTCTTTGTACACTGGAATATCAGAAATTGTCCTGAAAATGGCACTTCTCATTTCTTTTTAAGTATAGCCATGTTCTTTTTTTGTTCTTTTTCCTTTTATTTGAATCTAGTTTAACTCAGGGAATATTTTTTTCTATCAGGTTTCCCTCTGTATAAGTCTAGAAATATGCATGGTTATGCAGCATGAAGCTCATATTTTTTTTTTTAAGGAGATACATGTTTACAGTGACTCCACTGACTGGGCTCTACAGTGTATGTGCAAAGGCTATCTGGTTGCTCTGCAACTATGATTCAATTATTCCAGTTCCAGATGCAATAAATTTTGCTACTCTGTCACTTAAATTCATAATTAGACTTCGAAACTCCTGCAGGTTATTACCATGGGTCTGTGAATAACTGCTGCAGTGAAATAACAGGGACGAATCTCAGGTGAACTGGGAAATGGCACTGACTCATGTTCTGGCAATCCATTGGCAATAGCCAGCTCTACCTTCACTCTCCACTGACACTAGCATCTTTTAGCTGATCACTAGCTGGATGAGAGGGACAACATTGGGTCCTTTAGTCATAGTACTAGCTAACTGTCCTGCATCACCCGTCAGAGCTTTGGAAACAGGGAAAGAAGTGAAGTTTTGGACCTATTTCCAGACAGTGTGTACATAATTTTCCTCTATTTAGAGTTTGCTAAAACTATCAGATCAGAAAGATTGTATTTTGAATCTCTTTGAACCAGTCTAAATGATTGTATACTTTGCAAAAAAGTAGCCCTTAGGATCACAGCAACTTTTAGAGAAGATCCAAGTGCCTTCTACTTTAGTACTGTCCTAACTAGTTGTCCCTTACTCATCACTAGACAGACTTACCAGTCATCTGCTTTTGGTAATGTCAGTCTGGATTTCGAGTCAGGTATCCCACTAAAAATTTGCGTTGTTCATTTTACAAAGTGCAGGGAGAATGGGTCCTTTTCAGAGATACCTACAAGGCCCAGGGGACGAGACTAGTGTGATACAGGCTTGATTCAGACAAATCTGACAAGTCTAATTCCCTAGACATGTCAAAGAGCTGGAAAGCAGACAGCAGTAAACAGAACCAGGATTGTAACTGGGAACAGCAAAAAGGCAAGTGCCAGGTGTTTTCCAGACATAGTGCTCATTTTGACTGTTCTTGTAATCAAATCTCTGTCTGCTGTTTTTGGAAGAAAATACTGAGTGCTCATATGCCATTGAAAAGATTCCAAAGGTGGGAGGGAAAAGTGTCACCAAAAGAAAGAGGTAAAATGTAGGCAGATGTTCACAAAATTTTCCATGGAAAACGTAACAATGCAGCTGAGGGAAACTTTGCTTTCCAGCTACCCTAGTACAAAAGTAAGTAAGGTTTGATACTGCACTCATCAATGTTATGCTCTCAAAACCACTGAAAGGTGGGGTCAAATAGGGCAGAAACAGTCCCTTTTTGACAGGACAGAAATTGAGAATAACAAAGAAAAATGAAGAGGACGGTGGTTCTTTTCTACCTACATTTGCTCTTTGCTTTTCATTTTGGCTTTTCATTTTGCTTCTGTGTTTTATTTTTAACTCACCATATTTACTCATTTCTAAGTGGCTCCAGATATATTAATTTATCTTAAAACATCAAGCTAATCTCTAATTTTTTTTATGTAGACTTACCTTTTGGGGAGGGATGGGAGCAAGATTTAATTAATTTTAAGTGTCTATTGTCAGGGTTCAGATGAGCTGTAATTAATTTCCACTCATGAAATTATTATATTCTTTATAATAACCATGGGAAATATTATTGCTGTATTTGTTGAAACATTGGTAACATGTTTGAGGAAAAAAACCCCTCTGATTTCAGCTGAAGAGCCTTTTCCTTGATACACAAAAATAGCTATGCGTGAGTGACCTAGCTAATGATGACTTCAAGGGAAAATTCTCCATCTCCCCAAACATAGCTGCTAAACAAATACATGCCTGTAGGCTTTTCATCACACGTCCCTTGAAAATGGAACAAATGGTTATGTAGCTGAATAAAACCGCTTCATTCCTCTGCTGCTCTTATCCAAGATATTGCCTCTATCCTTGAGCAGACACCGAAAATCTTTGAAAATCCTCAGGGACAGAAAGCAGCATTTTAATGGGTGAACTTCTTTACCTTTTGTTGCACTTTTCTTCTGTGTATATTATAAAGCAGGTTGCAACATACAGAGATAACAAGTACCGTGTTTCGATTATGGACGTCTACAAGAAATGTTGACGTTTGGGCTGTTTTATTGTCAAGCAATGCCAAATATTATTTTGAACAATAAGTTGCCTTGCAAAGCTAGGATGTCAAAACAGCATTTGAGTAGCTGCTTCCATTGAATTACACTGCCATTAGTCATCCCCACTAATTCAATAAAAGCACTGTCAATATGGTGAAACATTGTTTCTATTGAGTTAATGAAGGTGGTTGATTACTAACAGGATATGACTGTATTAAGGAAATGTTTAAAGTAACATGACAGATTAATGAGGAAACATTTAATAAAGATTTCATGTAATTTTTAAGTCTTTCCAAACCTTGAGAGAAAGGAATAGGAAATGTATAATGAAGAGAATCACTGCATAAACCTTCTGAATGTCATCACTTTACTACTTACCTTGACAGTTTCTTTGGGATGTCAGTACTTCATAGGAGTTAAAGCGTTCAAGGGAACTGCAGTCCACCCTTGATCAGCTGGTAAGCTGACATATGACTGGCCTTTTCTTGATTTTCTGTTTTGTCCTTTATAGAATGTGAAGAATTACACTGTCACCCTTTGTTCAGCATTTTAAGATTTCCTGATAGAAATACTGAATGTGAGCCATGCATTATTCATAAACAGTAAGGTTTTATCTTCCTATGAGTAAGGTAGTCTAACTCCACCCTAAATAATGAAATACTGATTGCTTCTGTAGCATTAGTCAACTCACTTATGGCCTTTCAGAAGTTACACTTACATTTTATATTGGTTTTGGGAGCTGAAGTAGCATTTGAGCAATAGCATCTCTGCAATTCAGGCTGTTGAGCTTAAGCTGAGCCTCAAGCTCAGGTTCTTCAAGTAGTTGCAACAGTACTTCTGTCTGTCCAGTCTGACTTAAGAATTAATGACTTAGTGGCTAGAAATCAATTTCAGTATGAAAAGGGCTTAAAAATAATAAGGTCAACAGTTTTTTAAAAGGCAAAATGATAACTTCCTCAGAAATTGTGAACAGTGTAAAGTAACATAGCTACTATAGCACGAAAAGCAGAGTAATATAGTTAATTGTCCATGGAAGAGCTTTACTTTTCTTTTGTGCCTACACATGCATAGCGTATCAGTCAAGTCAATGAAGAGGTACTAAAAGTACAGCAATTCCAACTGTAGAACACTGTCCATGCGTTTAATGTTGGACATGTACTAATACTAGTCCTGATGAAGCAAATAAGGTCTCTCCAGCATTACACCTTGAGAAGAATCCACATCCTCACAAGTGGTTCTCTTTACCTGAGCTTGATCTGAGTTTTGCTGTATGTGGTGAAGGTCCTGGTTTAATGTGCTAGGAGCTTTATAGTGGTGCTAATTGCCTTCTTATTGGAGAAGGATTAAAACATATATAATTTTGCAATGTGTGACTCAAGTATTCTACCTGTCTTTGCCTTCAACACAGGTATGGCGTACAAAGCATACCATATTGTAATGATATATGGATATGAAACATATATATGCAACAGGTAATTTTCTTCTAGTTAATATTTTACTGTATGTCTGATTCACAAATGCTAAAAAAGAAAAAAAAAATCACATTTTTTTTTTCACTTATGGTCCTTCCTTAAACAGTGGAAATACTGAGATGAACTTGTGCCAGTCCTTTAATGAGAAACAGTCTGATAGTTAATATCTGCATTAATAGCAAAAAAAACCTCCAAAGTGTTTTCTTTACATGGATTGTACTACTGTCCATTACATTCCATGTCTCCAGTGGAGAATATTTATCTTAATAGAGTTAGAGGGGAAGCATGAATCTTTTGGACTCCTTTTTGTTCAAAAAGAACAATAGAGGAAAGGTATAAAGTTTGTACAATATCACAGAGATGTATTGGGGATTTATTTACTTTATTATTCCAGGTTATGTTAAACTCCATAAAGCAAAGATTATTGTAAGAATTAACAAGTCTGAACAGTTTTTTATCCTAATGAGAAGTATGATGTTAAAGGAAGAAGGAGCTCTGGTTGTAATGATATGTCATAGAAAATTATTTTTATACACAAGACATTTCTTATGTTTTGGAAATAGCATAATTCACAATACAAAAGATGTAAGGTAATTAGGAAAATACTGTTGAGTTTTGCTGCCTCTATCACATTAATGTCTGGTAAAATATTAATTGTTCTACATGATTAACACTGACGATTTATAGTTCTTTTATAAGACTGCCTTTCTCCTCTCACAAACACTGTGACATTTGATGAGAAATACTGTCTCAGGTCTTTATTGTCTAAATGAAAAAAAAAAAAAAGGATAAGCTGGCAGGGCATTAAAGAGGGCAAAAGTGTAAAAGCAGAAACCGAAAATGCAGTATAATGCCTTTGTAATAATTTGAATTTTGCTTTAAAATCAATGGTTTGATATGGCCAAAAACTGCTATGGAAGATTCATGTTTTTAGAAATCCTTCTGCTAAGCAATTTTTAAAATAGTATATTGGGTCTGGCTGAGATGGAGTTAGTTTTCCCCATAGGAAACTTCATAGTGCTGTGTTTTTATTGGTAGCTACAAAGGTGTTGATAACACACCACCGTTTTGGCTACTGCTTAGCAGGGCTCACACAGCATCAAGGCTGTCTCTCCACCATTCCCCACCTCCACCACCAGTAGGCTGGGGGTGGGCAACATCTTGGGAGGGGAGATAGCCAAGACAGCTGACCCAAACTGACCAAAAGGATATTCCATACCATATGACTTCTACTCAGCAATAAAAACTAAAAGAAAGGAGGAGGAGTGGGGGGAATTTGTTATTTATGATGATTTTCTTCTGGAGCAACTGCTATTTGTAGTGAAGCCCTAATTCCTGGGAAGAGGTTGGACATTACCTGCTGATGGGAAGTAGGGAATAAATTTTTTGTTTTACTTTGCTTCTGTGTGCAGCCTTTGCTTTTGCTTTATTAAACTGCTTTTATCTTGACACATTAGTTTTTTTCGTCTTATTTTCTCCCTCCCTGTCCAGCTGTCCTGGGTTAAGCAGAGACAGA
>NW_010147133.1:0-3459 GCF_000699245.1 Pterocles gutturalis | reverse complement strand
GACAGACAGCCCTGGTGTGGGGGTACCACCCACCGCCCACCTCCCTCCCTGCCCGCCTGCGCACTTCTGAGCTGGGACTGAGGGATGACGGCAGCGGAGGGACTGGGAACGGGGCCCTGCATCACCCCAGCGACACGATGCATCACCGTGACGACATGATGTATCACTGTGGTGACGTGATGTATCACTGTCGTGACATGATGCATCACCCCGCTGTGCCTTGGGCTGCCCGCAAGTCCTCTGGCCACTGCTGGGTGAGGACAGCCGCACGTGGTTTTGCTCCCGAGGGCAGGAGGGAAGTGCAGCGATGCAGGCTGCTGCTGGCCCAGCCCGGCTCCGAGCTGCCCGGAGGGCTCCTGGCTTCACTTTCACAGGAGGGGTTGTGCCACCAACCCACAACAGCGTCAGCGTGTTTCCTCTCCAGAGGATGGATGCTCTCCAAACTCATCCCACGAGGAAGCAATTAAGCGGGCTGTGTGCTAATTTGGGGCAGGGAGAGGGTGGCAAAGCCTCACACCATGCTGTCACCAGGTGCCGGGGTGGGAACCAGCCCTGTCCCGCACCGGGACGGGATCCTGGGGGTGGCAAGGACCCTCGGCAGGACCGGGGCTGCCATGGGAAGGGGAGCACCATACCCACCGAGACGGGTGAACACACCCATCCTCTCAGTGTCACAGCCTCCAAAGCAGCCAGAAGCAGTGCAGGATGTTCCCGCTCTGTCTGATGGGCTCTGCCTGCTCTGGTTTTGAAAAACCAAAACCAGGACCCTGCCCTGAGGTCTGCGAGAGGCTGGGTGCTCCCGAGGGCTCATCCCCGCGGCAGCACTGCTGCACACTCACGCAGACAGGTCTGGGTGGTCCCATCATCCCCTCCCAGGGTGGGCACGCAGCCCAGCTTAACCGAGGACAAGCCCGCGGCCAGGGACCTCTTTTTGGGTGAAAAAGGGCAGAGTGAGGGGCTGGGTGTCGCACGCTACACTGGTGTGTCAGCATGACACCGGATGGACGTGGAGACTCATCATGTCGTGGAAACAGCAATGAGCACCGCAAACCTGATGGAGCTGCGTGGGGCGTGGTGTCTTGCTTGAAGGCCGCGGGAGTCCCGTGACCAGTTTTTCCTTTTAGAGACAATGACACAAATAGTGAGTTTCCTGCGTTCCCAATTATGGTGGGGACAACTTGGAAACTTTTCTAAATATACGCTAAAAGCATCCGCAAAGGAAATGTCCCTAGAGAGAACGTGAAATTACGTTACTTGAAAGGACAAAAAATGCAACTCCCATGACGTCCTGGGGACTTGAGCTCCTGAGGTCACCCACCGCCCGCTCCCCGTGCCTGTACATCCCACCCCTCGGACACATCTCGCAGCATCTCTGCAGCTGATGCCAGCCCAGCCGGCATCCCGACGCTGTGTCCCCAGGGGAAGGGACCTGCAGAGATGCAGGAAAACCCAGGATGAGCCATCGGGTGATGTGCTGATGCAGCAGAAAGCTGTAGCGCTGCGCTTGGCTGAGTTCAAGGTCAAGGGCTGTAAATTCCTGATTATTTTTAGCTCCAGGATAGTGGCTGGCTGAAAACAAGAGGAAAAACAGATGGGCTCTGCAGAGGGAGGGAGGTGTGAGGAAGGTGGCAGCTTCTCCCTGCTGGAATACGGGCGAAACCCCAGGAACCGAGCAGGAGGGGAGAGACAACAGGGGTGTGGGGATGAGCGGGGTGCGTGTTTGTGCCCCACCGGCCGCGGGGCTGCCCCTGGACACGTCCTGGTGGCTGGGTGACCTGTGGGGACATACAAGGTGCTGCTGCCGCCCGGGGCCGTGGGAGGATCCCGTGCACAGGGGCAAGGGGCGAGCTGGACCGCGGGCGTGCCGGCACACACGTACACAGCAGAGAGGATTTCTCCCCCAAAGGCTGCACTGAAAAACAACAGCACATGGTCGACATTGGGGAACGGCGTTTTCTCCTCTTTGGTGCAGCCAGCCGAGGCAGGGTGGGTACACGGCTCCCTCCCCGCAACGTGCCCACGGCGGGATGCACAGGGATGCGGCATTCGGGGCTCAGGGCTCCATCACGGGCCACTGCAAAGTCATGGTGCCACCGGCACAGTGTCCCTCGTGCCCAGCCAAAGGATGGTGGGAGATGCTGGGTGTGCACAGCCCTCTGGTGCTCCCAGCTCTTGTGTGCGTGTCTCCATCAGCCTGGCATTTCCAAACGCAGCCTGTGCTGCACGTCACATCGCCACAGCAACGGGGAGCACACAGCGAGGGGACGCAGCCAAGGAAAGGACCACGTGCCTGCAGCTCCTCGCATCCCCCATCCCACACAGGGCACCAGATTAGCTGATGAGAGAAAGTGGTGAGGTTCCTGAGGTGTGAAATTATTAAACACTGGGTTTTGAGCAGAAAAAAAAATCAAGGAATAATAGAAAAGAGAGGAGTCTTGCAGCAATCGCTGCTGGCTGCGCTGTGCACGGGGAGCGTGCCTGCACAAACACCCACACCCACTCGTGCTGGCATTCCCATCCCGTGGGATCCAGCTGGGAACACGGGGCATGTGTGCACATCCTGAGGTGTGAAATTATTAAACACTGGGTTTTGAGCAGAAAAAAAAATCAAGGAATAATAGAAAAGAGAGGAGTCTTGCAGCAATCGCTGCTGGCTGCGCTGTGCACGGGGAGCGTGCCTGCACAAACACCCACACCCACTCGTGCTGGCATTCCCATCCCGTGGGATCCAGCTGGGAACACGGGGCATGTGTGCACACAGGTGTACCTGCACACGCACACGGGTGCGTGATCCCGGGATCCAGCCGCAGGCAGCACGTGTGTGTGAGCAGCCGCACGCGCAGGTGCAGGTCGCCGGTCCCAGCCTTGCTCCTGCTGGGGGTCCTGCTCCCGTCCTGCAGCGACACGGCAGAGCCGGCAGCCGGGAGCATCACTCCTGCCTGGCAGCGCCAGGGCCAGCAGCTCCGGATGGATGCACGTGAGGAGATGCTTCACGCTCCGGTCAAAACCAGTGCAAACAAAGCAGCGTGATCCGAGCAGCGAGGGAAAGACCCTGCGTGGGGAGAGAACCGCTGTTGTTGGCACACAAAGGCCGCCTTCTCTGACCTAGAAAGACAAGCAGCGTGTGCAGCCGGCGCCGAAACTGGGACGGGGACAATAGCGGCGCGAGTCCTCCACGGACAGAAAGGTCTTTGTGAGCCACCGGGCAACCAGCTCTGCAACCACTGCAGGTCCCCGGCATGGCCCGGCCGTGGAGCTGGGCTCCCCGGGAGCCAGGGCACCCCACATCCCCCCAGACACGGTCTGCGTGGATGGCCCTGTGCGTGGGGAGTGCTGGGAGCACAGGCTCACCTCCAGTGGGGCTGGATGGCACCCAGGAGGCTGGGGTGTGGGGAGATGGCTGCTCTCCGCTGCTCTGCCGGTCACCAGTCCCTGCTCCATCCCCAAGCCCTGCTCCAT
>NW_010147132.1:0-451 GCF_000699245.1 Pterocles gutturalis | reverse complement strand
GCTATGATAAACTCTAGTTGTGGGTTGCACTATCATCTCACCATCAAATATAGCTTCAAAACTTTGTCCATCTCAGAATACTTTTCCCTCTTCTTCTATGCCTCTTTTTCTTCTTCAAGCTCTCATTTTGCTTTCCTTCCTCTTCCCCCCTCCCTTTCTTCTCTTCTTTCTTTCCACTCTTCCATCCCTTCTTTATACTTTTAGTCTGATCCTTCCCTACAACCTTTCATGCCTGGCTGGGCAGTGCTGGTGAGTCTCCTTTAGCATGGTGTCAACAGATATGCTGTTCACTGTGTAATAGGAGAGATGTGCACAAAGAACTCTAAGTATTTTATTTCTGTCTATGTGTATTGAAACCAACCTTGGTATTCTGCTTACAATGTTAATGAATCTTATACAGGAAATTATTTGAAAGACATTACTCCTGTTAAGGCAAAATTCCACACATTTT
>NW_010147131.1:0-1129 GCF_000699245.1 Pterocles gutturalis | reverse complement strand
GTCTTTCAGAAGATTCAAATAATACTTCTTGAGAAGCTGCCATCCATCTTTTGCCTTCTGTGATTTTTTGCATACTGCCCATCCCCCCCATCCCAAACAGCAGCACAGGTGCTTCCGTCAGTGTTGTATGTGCCAGCAACACACTTTAACAAGCAAGTTCCTAAACTCCATGGAGCAAATACGCCGCTGGAGTTTGGAAAGCCCCAGGCACGGCTGTATCACTGTGACGGCTTATCCCCGCTCAGGAATGACCCTCAGAATACGTGTTCTTTACGGGGGAAGGAACCCATCAGGTGTTCTGCTTGTAGGTAGGGATGCCGTGACTGCTGTGACACAGCCAAAACACTCAGTGGGGTCGGGTTCTGTCTCTCCTCCTCTAACCACACTTAAATGTAGTTAACTAACCAAGCTTGGCTATGAGCAGGGTAAATGTTCCGCTTCTTAAAAGGGGGCAAACACACCCTTCATACTTGGAAGCTGTTTGAATAGATCTGGGTGGTAAAGCACAAGCAGCAGGCAGGACTGCACATGGTTCAAGAGTGCTAAGCATCACCCAGGACAGATATCCGGTGAAGCGAGGAGACAGCAGGACAGGAGGCAGTCTGAAGCAGCCAACACCAAGTCACGCCTAGATAGCTAATGTGGATTCCCACCGAAATAAGATTGGTTTAATCATCATCGACTGAATTTTTGAAGTCCCCAGACTACAAAGAATTAGCAGCTCATGGACCAGCCGAGTGCCGAAACTACCAAATCAGTCCTGACCTAAGGCAACAGCTTCCTGCTCTGCAGACCCAAAGTCAGAGCCGAGGCAAGGGCAAGTGCTGTCGGAACTCTGCAGAAGGAAGTGGAGACAAATGGAAAGGTGGAAAGGGCAGGCAAGCCTGAAACACGTCTATTGTATAGGTGTTGGCTTTGTCACATTTGAAAGACATTTCTGTTAAAAAAAAGTGTCATGAACCTTAGGAAAAAAGCTTACATCCTTGAGCATGCAGGGATATCGGGGCCAAGCTGCTATGTCCAGGGGGATAGTCACCCACTGCTGAGCTCAGCACCAGCGGAAAGCAGAGAGGAAAGCGGAGCAGCAGCAAGCTGCAGGGCAGCAGGCAGGAGGAGCTGGTGCTCCCTG
>NW_010147130.1:0-827 GCF_000699245.1 Pterocles gutturalis | reverse complement strand
GACCTTGTAATATTTCTGTAAAGATACATTGTGTGTTTCTGGCCGTCCAGATTTAACAACTTCCATGCTTCAGTGATATAATAAATAATGCTATATTTTCATGATGAAAATTGCTGATTTAGTTACAAACATGTTTTCTGAAGGAATCTATATGATGATTGTTTTTATCAGGCCTCCAGGGTCTGCTTATACAAAAAAGTTGGTTTTTATAAACTGAAAGAGGCAAAAAGACCGTACACAATGGAGAGCAGAAAATGCACCTAACAGGACTGCTGTTGAGAGCGCAGAAAACTGGTTTCCTGACCATTTGAAATACTTTAAAATGCAATTAAAAAGTAAACTACTAGGATACAGTAAAATCTTACAATTTTCACATTTTTAGCACCCAAGCAAAATGCATTTTAAACCACTTCAAGCTTTTTAATATCTTAACAATAGCTCTAGAAGAAATCAGTCTTTTTAAAACTGGAGAAGACACGATCAACAGATATGTGGCATCTGATGATTCTAATATGTGGTGGAGAAATCCATTGCAGTAAAATTCTATATAACCAGAGTGCACATTCTGGTAAAAAGCCTTTTAAAACCGCAGATATATTTTTAAATGGGTCAAGTGTTTGTTTTAATTAATATTTTCTCAAAATATACAAAGTTTAATTGATTAAATAGGTTAAGTTCTTAACACTGATAGAACTGTAAAAGAAATACTTTTTGAAAAGTACCGGAAATCTGATAGCTCAAATGTATTCTTGACCTAGTGTTAGTCAATGAATTTATCTGCTCTTTGCAAGAAAACAGTATATCATAGCTGGTAAAGTTTACATGTC
>NW_010147129.1:0-252 GCF_000699245.1 Pterocles gutturalis | reverse complement strand
TCCCATCCCATCCCATCCCATGCCGTCCCCTCGCCCCGTGGCAGCATCATCCAGCTCCTGGGTGACCTTGAGCATGCGGCTCCTGGAAGAAGTTCCCAGCCTCCATCCCCTGCGCCTCGAGCTGGAAGGAGCTTCATTTGTCACTGTCTCTTCTAAAAGGTCCAATCTCTTCCGCAGGGTCACCCGGCTGCTCTGCCAGCAGCTCCTTGTGCTGGCAGAGCTCCACTGCAGCCACTGCAGCTGCTAGCCCGG
>NW_010147128.1:5777-8455 GCF_000699245.1 Pterocles gutturalis | reverse complement strand
TAACTCTGTCTCAGCTTAAACCAGGACAGCATCCATTGTGGAGCTGACTGGAACTGGATTTGTTTTATGTGTTGAAAACCCCTGTTCCCACAGAAGCAGCACCTGCAGCTCACTTCCTCCCCCAGTCTTAAGCCCAATATATTTCCCTGTACAAAACAAACAAACAAACAAATATACAAATCAACAAACAAAAAACTAGTTTTTAGAATTATTTCTTCATTGCAAAGGATTTAACAGTTTCCCATTATAGACTTTAATTCATCTTGCATCCACTCAAAAAACCAAAACAAATTAAAAAAAAAAAAAAAAAACAAAAAAACAAGCAGCCCAAATTTAAATTAGGTGGATTATATCCAAAGTAAAAGTACTCTACAAAGTTTGAAAGCAATTAAATGTATTATGCAAGAAGGACCTTATAAAATAAAACAGGCAGTGAAAAATATTGAAAAACATGATCAACATCTTTCTCTATGAAATCCTCAATGTTTATGATTTCAAGTCATAAATAAACTGTTAAAATCTGGGAAGAGGCAGAGAAGTAAGAAGCTGTGCTCAGAAATTAGCTCTTACAGTTGCACAAAGTGCTTTGTAAGATTCCTTTGCTTTTATTTTTACACACAAAAGCTATTTTTTCTGGCATAAAACAGAAAGTAGGAGTCTCAGTCACTTTAAGTTATGAAGACAGGATCAATACATTTGTTACCATCTTGCAGTCTGTGAGGATGTATGAGGGGCTTGCTCTCTCTGCATTGCCCTGACTGTAATCTCATTTTTTTTGGTCAAGTTTCCTCCAATCTCAAGCATGTCATCTCTTGTGGGCTGTGGACTTTCAATGTTATCTAAAAGCTATTGCAGTTGATGAGAACCTTCCTGGTATATCAAGAAAGCTTGGAAAATTTGTTTTGAGAGGTCAGTAAAACAGGCTGCAAGATACAGAGCTTACAACTTTGGGGGCAACAGGAGACTAATAATTTCATGCTGTCTTGAAGACAGGCTATAGTAAAAGAGATTCCTTATGATTCTTCCCACAGAGAGAATAGAGAACATGGTACATTACTTGCTGCTGCCAAGTAGGTTTTTTGTTTTGTTTTGTTTTTTTCTAAATTGTATGTCTGTAGGAAATGTTCCACTGGCAAATGTTTTGATACTTTTAACTGAAGAGATGAAGCTCTCGAATACATAAAAAATAATAAATGTTCCATCACTGGGAAAGAAAAAAATCACTCTTAAGGGGTGTCACGTTCAAGGATAAGAACTAAAGATAAGATGTGTGTGTTCATATCATTTGTTTTATCAGTTTGATGCTATTTGTTCTATTAATGTGATATTGTTTGCCTATCTGTAATAAAATAAAATCGAATAATGAACCGCCTCACATATACATATCTGGAGATCACAAACACAGCTAAAAGATGCAGATTGAATGAAGTCTTTAAGTTAGAAAGGCGTATATAACTCTAAATGTGGATGAGCTTTTAAAATGGACAAATTGGATAATGTAAGGTCATATCCCACGTGTGTGAATGAAGGGAAATAGAAAAGGGATTTCATTTTTTTAAAATGGAAGTCATCAACATCACATGTAACCACTCTTTCTCTCCAAAAAGTCAGCGGAGGCTTACTGAATGTTATTGCCGCTGTTTATAAAAGAAGAAAGAATATAATGTAATTTTTACAAATAATTTTGCTTTTAATTTCATTTATACTACTAAGAAAAACTTGGGAAATATTTTCCCATCTTCAGAAATCATGAGTATCACATAAAATTTCCTTGCTGGGAATGATCACTGGTGTATTGTTTCTGTGATGGCTGAGGCAGCATTTCAAATTCTCTCTTGTTATTTTAATAAGTAATTTTCAAACAAGCTATAATATTAGTGTCTCATGTGACAGCTAGCATACCTGAATTCTTCCCTGTCTTCTTTTGACCTGAACAAGGACTTCTATGGCATCATCTTGTCATTTTTTTCCAGTTCTATCAACATATCTAATAAGAGAGATTACTTCTCCTCACAAGTGTTCCTGTAGTGTTTAGCCTATGTCTTTGTGCAGCAGCATCTTAAGTCTGAATTTAATACATTGGAATTTGTTGTGGCTGGAAGCATATATGTAAAAGTCAATGCTGAAGCTTAACCTTTTTATAAAATTCTCAACTATATATTGGCATCTAGCTTTCTCAGCCTGTTTTCTGAGAAAATGTAAATGTTTTAGCCCTCCTGGCAGGGAATTTTAGCATACATAATAGAAGAGAGAGACAATAATGCACAGTGCTCCTGTAGTGGCTAACAGAAGTAGCAGACAGCCCAAAGCTTCATGCTTATCTGCTGCTTTCATTCAGGAGCCAAAGTGATGTTTTCTTCTGTTCCCAGCTGATAACAAGTGGAAAATACAGGCAAAAATAACTTTGGGCCAACTGCATCCCTATCAGAAAAGAGAAAAACCAATTGCTGGGTTGATTGGCAAAAAGGTGGTGAAAGTGTTCGTAGGTTTGCTGAGACTGAAATGTGTAGAATCGAAGACTAAGGGAAAGGGAAACTGAGTTCTAGGAAACAAGAGGAAAGACGCCAAGTAAGAGCACAGGAAAAGATGAAGCACATTGAAAGATAGCATTCAAATTTAAGAAGAAAGTGATAAGAGAAAGGGGTTACTTGCATCACTGGAATGGAAAATGTGCACCC
>NW_010147128.1:0-5746 GCF_000699245.1 Pterocles gutturalis | reverse complement strand
TCCCTACAGCAGTTTAAATGTGGGAGAAAAATCTCATAGTGTTGCTGCTACACAAGTTTGTTTTCCAATTTTGAATTAGGAGTAATAAAAGAGAAGAGATTTCTACCCCTTAGCCTCTGCTGATGATTCAGTGTTTAGTTAATTGTCATATGTCTCCTACACTTCCCTGCCTTGGGGAATTCCAGGCTAGAGCTGTTTGGAAATTTACCATTAGAATAATTTCTCATAAGAAAATGCTAATTAGTTGCAAACTGCAACTTGTGAGGGCATATACAAGAAAGCCAGTTTATGGTTGAAGCACTTGGAAAGATTTAATTATTTCTTCCAGATTCCACCTATTTATCTTTCTAGTCCAAACATTTCAGGAAAACATGCTTAGGTTTGCGTGTTCTTTTCTTTTGGAAAGATTGCTGGGTTTCTAACAAAGTCTTCAGACACTTTTGGAATGTTCCCGGTGGAAAAAAAGTTTTGAAACTTAAAAATATTACAACAGTTGGAAAAAAGTTCTAGTCCAGTTCTGTTCTAGATAGGTGTTTATGGTCAAATCTGTAGGCATATTAAATTACAGTCTGTCCTTAAGGGGATTTATGTGTATGAATGACTTTCACTAAAGCTTGTACTGAAGGAAAGAGTAGAAAAAGGTTTCTGAGCGAGCAAATATGCTAGTTTTGCCTGTCTGCAACTGCAGAGTGTTCACTGAATAATGCAGGCTTTTTTTTTTTTTTTTCCTGTGGAATTAAATCAACTTCCTATGTCTAATATGAGGAATTTGATTCTTTATATTATAATTAGAACACAGAGAAGGAGATTTCAGCTGTTAGGAAATTACACCGTATCATTTATTTTTTTGTTTGTAATGAATGAATTCTTTGGCCAGCTAGAGGACAGCAGAAGTGTTATTGAAATTTTTTAGTATTTAGATCACAATTATTTTTCTAAGAAAATAAAGATATGCAATTTTCCTTCAAGAAAATAGCATTAATACCTAAAATAACACTAATATGTAACATAGTTTAGCTATTCTAGATGGTTACACTGTGAATGAGAAGTCACAAATTTGTCAGTTTTGCAGTGCCTCTCCAACCAATGTTTGTGTACAGTATTAAGGAACTAACTACATACTATGAATCATTCTTGCCTGGCCTTATTATAACCAGTCACTGATTCATGAATTGCGTACTCTGTATGGCAAGGAATGTTGATGGATAAGGATCTGAAATTTTTACAAGCCAGCTGTGATTTTCTGAACACTGCTGTCCTGTCCACACTGCTAGCATAGCACACAAGATCACTATAAAGTTGTTTTAAGGCAGTGAGTTTGTGAAAAATTATTCCCTCTGTAGAAATCCATTCATTGTTTTGTAATACAGCTGAGAGCTATAATATCATGTTTTCTCTACATGTTTGTTTGGTGTTCTTTTAGTTTGAAAAATAGATGTATTGTGTAGTCAAAAAGATACAAAAAGAATTACTAAATATTTAATGCTATAGATATAATGAATTACCATTTTTCCCTCACTGTTTTTCCACATACGCATACCCTCACACACGTCTCTGACTCTTCTGATATACAGTGGCATGGAAGCTGTGAATCTCCATATATATAATAGGAAATAATATTTAATAAAATGCACAGTTTTGTATTTCATCATTAATGTTATTAACTTTTAACATGATGCTTGAGAAAATACGTGGATTTCACAGCTCTCACTTCATCCATCACATGTATTGTTATATTGTAAGCAATCAGTTTGGTCAAGAGCAGTCTACACTTGGTAAATCTGTGTTGGATTTTATAGAGTAAATAGAATAGAATAGAATAGAATAGAATAGAATAGAATAGAATAGAATATTTTAGTTGGAAGGGACCTACAATTATCACCTAGTCCAAAGGCTGACCAAAAGCCAGCATGTTGTTAAGGGCCTTGTCCAAATGCCTCTTAAAACACTGACAGGAATGGGGCATTGACCACCTGTCCAGGAAACCCGTTCCAGGGTTTAATCACCCTCTCTGTAAAGAAATGCTTCCTAATGTCCAGTCTGAATGCAGCTTTGAACCATTCCTATGTGTCCTATCACTGGATCCCAGGAAGCAGAGATCAGCACCTCCCTCTCCACTTCCCCTCCTCAGGAAGCTGCAGAGAGCAATGAGGTCACCCCTCAGTCTCCCTTTCTCCGAACTAGACAAGCCCAAAGTCCTTAGTTGCTCCTCCCAGGGCATACCTTCCAGCCCTGTCACTGTCTTTGTTGCCCTCCTCTGGATGCATTCAAAGACCTTCGCATCCTTCTTAAATGGTGGGGCCCAGAACTGCACACAGTACTCAAGGTGAGGCCGCGCCAGCGCTGAACACAGCAGGACAATCACCTCCTGCCGGCTGGTTGTGCTGTGTCTGATGCACCCCAGGGTGTGGTTTGCCCTCCTGGCTGCCAGGGCACACTGCTGGCTCACACTGAGCTGCTGTCAGCCAGCACTCCCAGATCCCTTCCTGCAGGGCTGCTCTCCAGATGCTCCTCTCCCAGTTCAGACTTATGCCCAGTGCAGAGTCCAACATTTTGACTAGTTAAATTTCACCCCATTACTCACTGCCCAATGCTCCAATCTATCCATAACCTTCTGCAAGTTCTCCTGTGCCTCAAGAGAGTCAACAGCACCTCTCAGTCCGGTATCATCAGGAAGCTTACTAGTGGTGCATTCAACTGCTGCATCCAGATCATTGATAAAAATATTGAACAGGACTGGCCCTCTGCTTGAGCCCTGAGGAACAGTGCTGGTGACTAATCGCCAGCCAGATGTAGCCGCATTCACTGTAACCCTTTGAGCTCTGCACTTCAGCCAGCTCTTCACCCAGTGCACTATAAACCTGCTCATCCCACATCTGGACAGCTTGTCCAGAAGGATGCTGTGGAGGACTGTATAAAAAGCCTTATTAAAACCCAGAAAAACCACATCCACCACCTTCCCTTCATCCACTAGGCTGGTGACCTTATCACAGAAGGATATCAAATTAGTTAAACACAACTTTTTCCCTTTGTCACCCCATGTTGACTGTGCCTGATGATTGCATTATTCTCCAGATGCCTTTCAACAGTACCCAGCAAGATCTTCTCCATAATTTTTCCAGGAACTGCAGTTACACTGTTAAGTCTGTCGTTTCCTGGGTCTTCCTTCACACCCTTTTTGTAAATTGGAATAACACTAGCCAGCTTCCAGTCAGCAGGGACCTCTCCAGACTCCAAAGGCTGTTGGCAGATGATTGAGAGGGGTCCTGCAGTGACATCTGCTAGCTCCTTCACTGCTCTGGGATGAACCCCATCAGGCCCCGTGGACTTGTGGACGTTCAGCTGACACAGCGGGTCTCCTACAATTTCAGTGTCCACAAATGGAAACCTGGGTGGTCGCATGCTTGGACATGAGCTCTCTGTGCCTACATTGGTTCTACCAGGTGCTCGAAGGTCAGGAGAAGCAGACGATTCTGTTTTTTGCTGGTTGGTCACCATACTGCTGTGCTTCTGCTCACTGCCACTCTGCCATTGCTTCTTGTGCCTGGAAAAAACTTTCATGAGGAATTATTCTATAACTTTTCCCAGGAAGTAATGAAGTATTGTGAAACTGATTCAACTATGGTCTTCTGAATCTTCCTTTTCAGCCCTTTTTGTATATGGATACATATTTGTAACTGTTTTAGTCAGTTGGGACTTCTTTTTATCTTCATGTCTTTCCAAAGATGATAGAGAACAATTTAGAATTGAGAGACTTCTTCATTAAACTTCTGTTTTAAAAATAGTTTGTCATAATTTTGAAGACTATAGTCCATAATAAGGTGAAGAAATTTGGAAAAATAAATAGTATTCTAAGATCAAAATAAAGGTGAATCTTCATTATTTGGATACCTATATTAAATTACTTTGCTCTGAAACATTTCTATTTTCTGTTGCTAAATGTTCTGATTTTACTTTCTTTAGTACCAGCATCTAGAAATGCATATCTTATATGAATAAATATTTTATTTAAATTCAACTGTTATGAATGAACAGTAAATTTTATAAGAATTTTTATAGCAGAAGAAAGTATTATTTAGAGCATTTCTTTATACACATGTATCACAAATTCAAGCACAAATTCAAAGAGTGTAATAGCTTTTGCTTCTATTCTTTATACAAGTGTTCTAAGGAACCCTTATAGTGACAGGCAAAGATAATGTAATGAATGTCTTATTTCACTTGGAAAACCATGAAAAAAGAAACTGACACAATATTTTCTTCCAGGTGGAAGTAAAAAGCAACTGCTTTCCTGGCCCTTTACAAGCTAGTTAAAAATTTGACTGACAGAATGTTGGCACCAGCTGTGGAAGAGCAGATCAGCCTCAACTCCACGTAAGTGAAGTCTTACACATTCAGAGATTTATTTTAGAGTACATTTGCAAAGCCTGCTGATTTCTAACAACAAACATAAAGTAAGAATGCAGTTTCTTGGACACTGTAGAGCACTTTGGTTTCTCATGTTGGGGAATTCTCATTCCACAATTCAGTTTCTCATTTAAACACGTCTTTAAATCAGTATGTAACTTCATCTCTTCAGAATGTTATTTTGCAAACTTAATGACATCACGTTCTGATTCCTCTTCCTTTCTAAACAATTGAAAGCACACACTTAAGGTAATGACAAATTATTATAAAACATAAATATAAAACATGAGCATATGTTTATATATTCAATGATCAAGAAAATATACATAAATTGTAATCTGTTTGAAGTAGAAGTCGAACTGTTGAAAACATGTTAGGATTAGTTTGATGCTGATTAAATGGACTTCCTTTCTATTTCATTTCTCATGGAAGAAAACATGGGAGATAATTGTGAATGAAGGACAGAGACAAAAGCTTTGGCTGTCCAAAGATGATCCCTGAGGGACTCCCACAAGCATGCTCCTAGGAGCTAAGGTGACATCAATGCTAAAGCTACAAAGTACATGAATTATACATGAAAATACATGGAAGGCACTAGCTGTATTAAGGCACACCTCTCATCCTTATGGTCTTAGTTTTTTATTATTCATTTGCTCTGGTATATCATTTCAACTTAGAAAATTTTCTCTTCACTGGTATACCTTCCTGGTACATGTCAAAAAAATTCTACTTTTCTATAGCTAGTAGGAGCTCATGGAGAAGATAAAGGCAGGATGCTTCAGTTTGTCAGATCTCCTTTTTACTCATGGTATAACACAGTATAATTTCTCATTGAATGTCTATTTTCCTCTTTGAACAGCTAAGAAACCTGGAGGATGCTATCCTGGGAAAAGGTGAAAAGGGAGACAGGGAGAAAGAGGAGAAAAAAGAAATAGAGGTGGTGAGGGTGGAGTATCAACAAAAGATATTCATCTATGAGAGAGACAGGCAAGATACAATACTGTAAAAAAAAAAGAATCTCTGAAAATGTGCTAGTATCACCACAAAATAAACCCTTAGTTCACATTATTACAATACTTGACAGTTTGGAATTGCTCAAAATGTTTCTTTTTAAAGCTATTTGCACAGAGAAAGTCTAACAGAGGAGCCAAATTCCTCTCAGTGTCTGTGTTAATCTTGGATCACCAATTGCTTTACTGATTATTAGAAATGCTGATTAAATTGTATGGATGCTTTGTCTTCTTTGTCCATTGCTAGAAAAACTAAGCTACACTATGACTCATCTACAGTGTATACAGTATATATAAGATAGAAGAGCTAGGACTCTTCACAGGTTCCA
>NW_010147127.1:3733-38422 GCF_000699245.1 Pterocles gutturalis | reverse complement strand
CTTTTTATTTGGGGAATTTTCTCAGGGATCGGAGACACTCTCAAGTGTGCCTGTACTATTTTTGTTATGTGGTATCTTTGACGTTAAAGGAAATATATTTTCTGCCTACTAATATGGGGTTTTCTTAGGGTTTTTTATTTTTATTTTTTAGTATTTATGATCTTGCGTTCAAACCGGATGGGACTCAATTGATAATTGCTGCTGGAAATAGGCTGCTGGGAGGGGAAGGTTTTTTTCCTCTTGCATTTACAGCTGTATGAATATGATTTCTTTCACATTAACTTATGAATATAGCCTATCAAAAATCCTCTTATCTCTGCTAGTCCAGCATCATATCCGCATACATATTAATGCAGGCTAACTGCAAAGTGTTTTGAAGCTTTTTAATGTTTCTTACCAAGTTTTAAGCTCTGTTTCCAAAAGTAATGAGATTTAAGTTACTTGTGCCATCTCGTCCTCTAGCACCTCACCCTGTCGTTTGAAATCCATTAACCTGCATCCAAACTGAGCCCCATGGCATGGCATACAAATACTGCATTGTTAAAAGTTTCATGCAAATCTCTGTGAAAAGGAGAAAGAAACTCAAATCCTTGTGTGTCCCTACTTTGTGAGAAGCTTCAGCTATAACTTTTTGCAGTTCCCTGGGTCCACTTGCTGCTAACCCATCACCAAGAGCAGCTCAAGACCATGTTTGTCACAGTTCCTGCAGAGCTTCCAGATGGGGCAGGTGTGGAAACTGCGGGGATGGATGGGTCACAGGATTGTAGAGATGTCATTCAGAACTGCAGGACAGCAGGCTGTGTTATTTTCAGTGCTTGCAGAACAGTATATTTGGTGATCGATCTTTCCAGTAATTTATTATATTTAAACATCTAACGCAGGGGAAAGAAGTAAAACAAGCTGGCCAAATGAGCTGTTTGGAGATTTCTTTTGTGTGTGTAGTTTTCTAATGCTGAGTCTTCTTTCGTTCTGAGAAATATTACATAAAGGAAAGCTGCTTCTACGCTTTAAAATGTTTTGTCTGGCATGGACTGCATGCTTTGCAAAAAAAGCAAACACAGAAGAAAATATATAAGCTTGTTGGCCTTCAGTAATTTTATATCATAGTCCTCACTGGAAGATTTTTATGTATGTTTTCTTCTTTTTGTGTCTGTTTTTGTCTTCCCCCTGTTTAAACAGGTATATGATACTTCTGATGGAACCTTAATTCAGCCTTTGAAAGGACATAAGGACACGGTATACTGTGTGGCTTATGCTAAAGATGGTAAATATCGCTTGGGGGGCTTTATTATTTCTTATTGCCTATTGATAAATGGAGAAATCAGGGTTGTTTCAGTAACAGTGTTTTGAACATGTGGGAGTGCTGGTGTGTGTTTGTTTGTTTGTTTGAACTGAGAGTTTGAACTGCTGTACAAATGCTGCACGCAGCAGTCCTGTACTTGTACATGTACACCTGTTAATCCCAGAACTGTGGTCCCCCCTTCCGCTCCCCTTCTCCTTCAGTGATGGGTAAGTTTGTATGTGTGTGGTGATGTAAGGAGAAGGCTTACCCCAGGGATCCCTCTTCCTAATACTCCGCCTGCCTCAGTTTTTTATTCCTGTAGTTCCTCTATCCCAAAGCTTCCCCATCTTCTGATCCTTCACACATTACCGTCCTCACCACAGACCTTATTCTGCTCGCAGTTCTTTCATTGTTTCTGATTCTCTTTCTGTGGGGACTTACTGTGTGGGGATTCAAAGGACGACTTACTCGCAGATGCTACTGTTTAAGTTATAGGCAGTACCTGTGAAAATGTCCCATTTTTCCCTTGACACTGTTAACGTAAATCTCCAGCCTGTGCCTGGCAGCATTGCAAAGCCTGGCTACTCGCTTGCATGGCTGGGCTTTAATGAGGCGCTCTCTGTGGGAACAACAAAATAAAGTCATCGGGGTTTCATGTAGCTGGAGAAGCACAGTCACATCAAGACACTTGCAGCGTTAGGCCCTTTATTACTGGAGCCTTGTCAAGTTCAAGAACTTCTTGGTCTCTCTTTGATTGAGTATTTGGGGTTAAAGTGATTCTTGTGTGTGTGGGCTATAATTACATTTAATTCCTAGGCAAACGTTTCGCATCTGGCTCTGCTGATAAAAGTGTGATAATTTGGACTTCAAAGTTAGAAGGAATTCTGAAATACACGTAAGTGATGCCTTTCAATTCCGTGCCTCTCAAAGCGGACTTTGATTATGCACTTCTGCTGTCAAAGAGTATGTGCCGCTAGATTTGGAAGAAGGTTGACTAAGGTCAGAGAAAATGCTAGTGAGTGGGTAATAGGAGAGGGAAGAGGAAAAGAACAGTTGAAGTATCTGAATGAGGCAGGAAAGCAATTAGAGGTTTGAAAGAGGATGGGAAGTCTAGATAAATCACTGAATTTAGAGGGCTGGCAGAGAACTGGGGAAACTCTGTATAGATCAAAAGAAAATGAAACAGAATATAACCCCAGTCTTGTAAAATAAACAATATAGTTCTGGTTCGAAGACCAAATTAAAGATAATGTTTGGTACTTTTGGTATATTTCCATCTTTCTCTGGCTTTGTTTTTATGTCATCCCTCTTAAGTGACATCTTCAAATTCTGTGTCTGAATGTGTGTGTACGTTTATTACTAGTTAGTATGCACCAGCTAGTGTACTGCCAGGAGCACACACAAGCATACTTGGTTTACAGTTTGGATATAACCTTTCATCATATTTCACCAACCACCATCTCCGTACATTTTAGCTAATCTTGATGAAATACAGTGAATCCTGGCAGTTACAGAGTTTTTTTTTTAAGTTTTATAGCTGATTTAGTTTACAGTAATTGCAGATTAATTTGATGTAATATAAACTTGATCAAATTATTTCTGGCATCTGGGAAGTCTTTCAGCTATCTTGCTGAAAGTCAGAAAAGGAGGCATTTAAGAATCATTTACTGAAATATGATTGTAACTTCTTTCTAGGCATAATGACTCTATACAGTGTGTTTCATACAATCCTCTTACTCATCAGTTGGCATCCTGCTCGTCCAGTGATTTTGGTATGTCTTCTTCCTCTGACATTAAGCCATGAAATTCTATTAATCAAGTTGTATAGCTCAGCTAACTACAGATAGGTACAGTTCTGTCTATCTAGGAAAGATGAGGTACAAGGCTACCTGAAGTTCAGTAGCATTAGAGACTTACTTAAATCACTTAAACTTGTTGGAAATAACAGTGTAGTGAGGTGCCACTGGGTAAAATATACTACTCTGTTACTACAGTTTTTTGCAGAGACACCCTCTGTGTTATTTAGATGGATTTTTTTTCCCATTTGCTGATAAATAATATGTACGTAAATGTCCTTCTAGCAGTGGATGAGACTTTGATCCCTGTGAAGTCCCAGCTGAGTTTTCTGACAATATTAGTTTCTAATCTGGACACTGGTAAATGCTTACTTGTAATTTACTTTGGCTTTTTGTTTGCTTTAATCCAGGCTTGTGGTCTCCCGAACAGAAGTCGGTCACTAAACATAAAGCTAGCAGTAAGATTACTTGCTGTAGGTAAGTTTTAAGGATTACCTGTGTCATTTAAGTTGGTTTCAATACAAACAATTCAGAATAATATGCAAGCTTAAAGAAAAAAGGGTTCCAGTGAAACAGTTCAACATAAGCAGAGACACTACCAAGCAGTACGAGACGGGCTCTCCTGCTTTGCTGTTCAGCAGCACTGTGTCCTTCGTGCTGCTTTGCTGTTCTTGCCATTAAAACACCTGAGCAGCATTTGTAATGCTCCAGTAGGAATATGGCTAGTATTGGTGAAAGATGGTTTGTTCTTTCTTGAGTAGTCTTGGAGAGACCTTTTTTTTTTAATAACAAAAGGTTTTGGCTTTTGTTTGGTACTGTTTATAATGGAATTCTTCTGAAAGTGTCAAAGAGGTATTCTGGTCTTGAGCAAGTGTCTTACCTTCTCTCTCCCTCTATTTAGCCATCTTGTGCAATAACAGTAAAACGAAGTTAGGGGAAAAATAATTACACTTTTTGTTTGTAGAGCTGTTCATCTCCTACGTTTTTGCTATTTTCTGTAGAAGGAGATAGTACCAGTATGGGGAACCTGAAGCAAGGGTCCACTAATTTGTGTAAAGTCATCCGTCTAACTACAGCAGAGACAAGAACAGAAACCAGGTCTCCTCTGTCCTGCACCATGCAGTTTTATCTGACCTGTGTTCTAAATATGGTTTTTAAAACAGTCTGGTCTGCTGCCAGCACTGTAATCTCCAAAAATGTATCTGTTACTTAGCGCATTTTAGAAATATTGCAAGCAGATGATAACTTTATTTTTTTTCATCCCTACATTTGTTTTATTTCTATGTATGTTATAAAATGTTCTTGCTCTAGTGCATGCTGTTACCATAAATGTGGATTTAGATGCATAAACAAACTGTAGGATTACTGGCTACCTCCCAGTACTGCCTCTTAGAAGTGTATTTCAATCTATCTTCCCTGTTTGAGTATGCTGTACCATCCTACCTTCCTGCTGCTTGTTTTTAGTAGTTTGCTCTTCAGTATGTGTGTGTTTTATCAGCTGGACAAATGATGGCCAGTACCTTGCTCTGGGGATGTTCAACGGCATTGTCAGCATAAGGAATAAAAATGGTGATGAGAAGGTTAAAATAGAGCGTACAGGGGGTGCTTCATCTCCAATATGGTCAATTTGTTGGAATCCATCCAGGTAAATAATTTCATCCTTCCTTTTTTCATGCTGAATAGATAATCCTTGGTTTATTGATGGCAGAAAGGCTTGACTTTTATCCCTGCTGAAAGAGAGTAATGCCATGCACCTTACCTTTTTTGCGTGATTATGTACTGGGGTTTTGGCTTTGCTGCCAGTCTTTAAGTGAATGGAGAAACTGGGAACAAGTTCCACTTAGATGTCAAAAAACATTTCTTTTGTGTTTGTTTTCTCTTTTTGAGGGGGGGGGTGTGTCTGTTTGGATTGGGGGAGAGAGAGGGGAACTGGTGGTTTTCCCTTCAATTCAGAGAGAATATTGTTCCAAATATGTGAATAAACAATTGCTATTGCAGTTGGTGGGAGAATTTTTGGAAGAGAGCAAATGAACAAGAGGAGTCAGTTCACGGCTCTTTAGAGGAGTTACCAGTACTGGAGTCCAGGCCTGGCAGTAGGCAGGATAGTGAGACAGAGGGAGACCAGGAGGAGGAGGAGACCTCTATGAATTTGTGAGTGAAACTTCAAAGGAACATACGTACCTATATAATCTAGAACAGTAAGTTTTGACAAGTACCAAGGGCAGAGAGCACTATGCAGGGTACAAAATCAGACATTCAAAAATTTGGAAATTCTAGATGAACAGTTGCCTGTATGGTTTTAATTTATTCTGCTAGTATGTGTTCGGTTTGCAGTAGTTCTTCAGTGTGTGATAACATGTTGCTCTTCCCCACAAGTGCATGCATCATGCATTGAGCAAAGGGAGGGTGCTAACTGAACAGTTGGCTTTTCATTTGGTTTTTTGCCTGTTTCCTCTTTGTTCAGCTTATGGCTAGAGGCATTATTTGCAGCACAATGTCCAGATTACCATCTCCCTTCTTCCTAGGTGAGAAGCTGTGGAAAAGGTGACTCTCATGGTTTGCTCCAAGCTGAACAGATCATGTCAGAGTACCAAAGTTAAACAATTTGAGACCTGAAGCCTTTCCTTGGTTTGCTGCTGGTCTTTTTTTTTCCCCCCCCCCCCCCCGGCTTACACTGATAACTGTAGTTCACTCCTGCCCAGCTGTATTGACTTTGGTGTTACGGTGGCTTTGTACTACTGTAGCTAAGATCAGAACCTGGGCCCAGGTGCTTCATCAGTTTAAGGGACCATTAACTTCACTGTACCACTGCCTGTGTAGCTGTATGTGAAGTGATACATCAAGCTTTGGGATTATTCTAGTAAAGGAGACTGATTTTTCTTTTGTGTCCCCAGGCCGTCTTCCTCAGTTTTAAATGGTGAGGTACATCTGCTGTCCTTTCAGTTTGTGGGTTTTTAAACAGTAATATGAAGTATATCCTGCTATCCTATTACTTGCTCTATTGCTTTAAGAAATTTATTAATAAATTGCTGTAGAATTACTACTTTTTTTTTTTGTTTGTTAGAGAGGAACGCAATGATATCTTAGCTGTGGCAGACTGGGGCCAGAGGCTTTCATTTTACCAGCTTAGCGGCAAGCAGGTATGTTTTAGAAAGCGCATTCAAGAGCAGCAGGTCACTTCTGATTGTGTTTTGTGTCCTGTATTCAAAGGGTGTGCAAGTGCTTTGTTAGCTACATGAAATGTTTTCTGTTTTCCCAGCCTTTTAAGAGTCTGCTTTTATTTAACCATCTTTTCCTTCGACTCTTATTTCTCCCATGGCAACTCAGCTGCTGTCTTACAATTCCTGTATTAAAGTCCTTACCACTTTGCTGTCTTTTTTGATATGGTTTCCTGGTCTGTAGAGGACATCTTTGTATTTTTTTTCCACCAGTTAAAGGGGGTTTTGTGAGTTGCTTGCATTCTGAGTAGACTGGTTTGGGACTGGAGGGATTCTTGGATGTATTGTAGAACTGCCTTTGGGAATCTCAATATAGGCAGTGGTTCTAGGGTATTGAAAAATTGTGCGTGGCCAGAGAGATGAGAGGAATGGTATCAGCGACAGCACTTGTTGCCTTGGGAAAACATGAAATGATCCTTTTTTAATGTTTTTTGGTGGCTTTTTTTTTATTTCCCCTTGCAGATTGGGAAGGACAGAATGCTCAATTTTGACCCTTGCTGTGTTAGCTATTTTACTAAAGGAGAGTATATTTTACTGGGAGGTTCGGATAAACAAGTTTCCCTCTTCACGAAGGATGGCGTGCGTCTTGGTACCATAGGAGAGCCAAGCAGTTGGGTGTGGACATGCAAAGCTAAACCAGACTCCAACTATGTGGTGAGTAGGGATGTTTCTCTGCCATTTGCAGAGACAATTTGTCATATAAGGAAAGATCATAAATTCCAAACTCAGTTGCTTAGTCTAGACATCCTTACTGAGGCAGCAGAACCTAAGCAGTGTCTAGTGAGGTCCTGTAACTACCACTGAAGTTAAAAATACCCTGCAGAAGTAAAAGTTGGGCTGCAAGAAAGCTGGAAATGAGCGTAACACCTGCTTTCAGATGGTAAGACGTTTGTTGCATTTTGATTAAAAAAAGAAGAGGGAAAAGAAGAACAATTGCAGCTAATAACTTCTAGGCTGACCAAATCTAATGGGAAGAATGTGTTCTGATTGAGTTTCTAGCATTACACCTTGTGGAAAATGCCTACAAGGCAACTGTTAGCCATATTGCTGTACTCTGTGTCGCTGTACAAATGTAAAGAGGTAGAGTGAATGTGAAAACAAACACACGCCTTGCCTCCCCCCCATCCCCACCCAAAAACAAACCACCACAACAAAATCAAACCAAACCAAACCCCATCCACCCAACATGGTGGTCTGGGTGGTCTATGGTGAGATCAGTCCTCATTTTGCATTGCACTTTTGCCGCTGTTCAAGTAGAAGTAGGCTTAGTTGGTATCAATCTATACATTATGCAGGACAAAAACATGATGTTCATATAAATACTACACATTCTGGCAATTCTCACCTACATGCACCAATTGATAAAATAATTTTCTTCTTTTGTTCAGGCAGTAGGATGCCAAGATGGAACAATATCCTTTTATCAGTTGATTTTCAGCACTGTTCATGGCCTTTACAAAGATCGTTATGCTTACAGAGACAGCATGACTGATGTTATTGTCCAACACCTCATTACTGAACAAAAAGGTAATTTCACACTTGCAGTCGGGCCAAAGCGTCACTCTCGTTCTGTTTTGTTTTGGTGTTTTTAAATTATTATTCCGAGTGTTCTGATGGATATTATATACTGCATGTACCAGAGAGATTCTTGTCACTTTGACAGTGAAACTGAGGAGTGCTGTTTGCAGGATGAGAGTGCAAACTTGGATTCTAGAGGATCAGCACTGACAAGCTTAATGAAGGATGTGGGGATTTGAAAGGACATTGGGAGGGGCAGAGGCTTTTAAGATAAGGTTTTAATCTCTGCGAATGAGATAAAAATACTGTACTTCATATTTAGCTTTTTTTTCCCCTTAGTTGCAGCCTCAAGGGTTTGTGCTGATTTTGTCAGTTCGTATCCACTGGCTTTTTATGGCAAGGAATCAAAGTATTGCTCCAAAATGTGCTGTTGACAAATAATAGAGGGTGATAAATTGTGACAGGGATAGTAGATTACATAGATGGAGAACAACAAACATATCCGAAGAGGAATCTGCTTTTAATTTTAGAGGTGCTTCAGAAAGATTCAATTTCAATGTATTAGTAAGTTTTCTGATTTCTGTATCTGTTATTTTTGTGTCAGCCTGTACTGTGTTGTTTTTGTGTGTTTTTTTTCTCTCTAGTTAGAATAAAAGGCAGAGAGCTTGTAAAGAAAATTGCAATCTACAAAAACAGATTAGCAATCCAGATGCCAGAGAAAATCTTGATTTACGAGTTATACTCGGATGATTCTTCAGATATGTATTATCGGGTGAAGGAGAAGATAGTAAAAAAATTTGAATGCAATTTGCTGGTTGTATGTTCAGAACACATTATTTTATGCCAGGTATGTGCCTCAATAGCTCGAGTAGTCTTGGGGCTGGTTGGAAAACATTGTGCTGTATAATCTGTTGCAGTTTTTCCCCAAGGTACCAATGAGCAGTGCTGTTGTAATGTGCAGTGCTGATGTACTTCTAAACAAGAGCTGTGGCATGCCACAGGTGGCTCAGTAAAACAGTCTCTGTAATGATTTTGATAAATTAGCACATAATCCAGGGGAGCTCTGGGGTGGGGGTGAAATTTTAGAAAAAGGTGAGGGGTTTTTGTTTGTTCATAGCATTGGAAAGCCTTAAAGAATTTGCCCTGTTAAATTGACTGACTTTATGATATTTATATGTAGAAGTAGGCGCACGTGCTAATGTCGGTATAAACACAGCACATCAAAGACAGTGGTGTTATCTTTACCTCCTTGCAGTATTTTGTGTGTTGTTGTACCTTTTAGGAGAAAAGATTGCAGTGCCTCTCATTTAGTGGTGTTAAAGAACGAGAATGGCTGATGGAATCTCTTATTCGTTATATTAAAGTAATTGGAGGACCTCCAGGAAGAGAAGGCCTCTTAGTTGGTCTAAAGAATGGTCAGGTAACAACACATCATGTCTGGTATGTGATTTTTCACTGCAAACACAACCTGGTTTGTGCTCTTAGGGGGAGACCTTAGGAGCAGCGTACTCTTTTACAAGCCAGAATTTAATTTGACAGAATCTCATCTTGTGATTAAAACCTGATTACTTCTATCTTTCATGTTCTCTGGCTGTAAAATTCATACAAACATGTTTAACTTTGTCTAAAGTCCATAGGTTGTTGGGAGCAATTTACAAAAATCAGGTTCTTGGTGAACTGACAGAACATTTGCTTGGTGTGCGTACACTTCTTCTGGTGACCTGCTGTGAAGGTGTGGATGATCTAGAGATGAAATTGCTGTTTATGTCACAAGCCAGTTAGCAGCTGAAAATTTCAAACTAGAGCCCAGAGGTACTGATATAGCGAAGAAGTTGAGATCCTTTGTGTCTTCTGTATCTATGCTATGTATTCCTGTAGTATTAATGGAATAGTTTAACCAGTGGAGCATTAAAAAATCCAG
Source organism: Pterocles gutturalis (assembly GCF_000699245.1). NCBI lineage: Eukaryota > Metazoa > Chordata > Aves > Pterocliformes > Pteroclidae > Pterocles > Pterocles gutturalis. The sequence continues at coordinate 28,687 of NW_010147127.1, read as the reverse complement.
GATGTATAGCTGATGGGTTTTATTTGTATAGGCTTGCCACATAGAGTGTGTTGCAGAAACAAGTCTTTCCAAGATATCTCAAACTGAAAGCATTTCCTTAATTCTAATGCACAGTTTGTCTCTGAAAAAAAATTGCGGTTGCATGCTTTAAACAGCATTAAAGTTTCTGCTGTGCTAGTTCTAGATTTAAGGGAAAAAATGGATGGACTGACTTTGGTTTAAATATGTCTAGATTCTGAAGATATTTGTCGATAATGTCTTTGCAATCGTCCTGTTGAAGCAATCCACAGCTGTGCGCTGTCTGGATATGAGTGCATCCCGAAACAAGCTGGCAGTGGTTGATGAAAACGATACCTGCCTAGTGTATGATATTCATACCAAAGAGCTGTTGTTTCAGGTAAAAGTCAAAGTATTTTTAAAAATGAAGGGGGGGGGCAAGAAGTGATTTGAAGCACACAGCATACCAAGTGTTGCTGTACAGCAATTCGTGTATCTGTCATTTTAGCCATTAATCACGTTTTGTAGGATTTCCCTGTGATGTATTTCTCTATTTGAACTACCCTTTTGGAGATGGTAGTCAAGGGATTGGAAGACAGGAAATACATGTGAGCAACAGCTGAATAAAGAACACTTAAATGTGACCTTTTCAGTTTAATTTAGAGCTCTGTCCTGGTTCCCTTTGAAGCATTACAGTTAATGAGCATTTATCATTAGTACGAACAGAATTAAAGCCTAAACTTCTTTGTGCGTTGTGTATTCCCAGACTATAAAATGAGGAATGATAATTCTCTCTTCATTGGCAGTTTAGCAGTCACTCGAAGGGTTTACTCATTAATGTTGATGAAACGTTTTCAGAGAACACTGGATAGAAAGTGAAGTGCTACAAAGACAGGGTCTATAATGTCCCTTTTTGGTAAGGGCAGAAAAGTGAGCAGTTAAATGTTAGCTAACTATTGTGAAATTTTCTATTATGTTCTACAGTTTGATAGTATAGATCATTAAATACGAAACAAAGACAATTACAGCTGTTTATTGAAATGTAAAATATGTCCCTGTAAATCTCTGTAGGAATATACTGGGCTTTAGAATATTACAAATGTAAACAATAAATCTGTGTGTGTGCACACAGGCTATAACGGGTAAAATGTTCTAGTTGAAGGACTCGTATTTCTCAGGGAAGATGATGTGATTGTGTCTGTTGTGATATCAGTTATTTTGCTTGTTAGGAACCCAATGCTAATAGCGTGGCTTGGAACACACAGTGCGAGGATATGCTTTGCTTCTCGGGAGGGGGTTACCTCAATATCAAAGCTAGTAACTTCCCTGTCCACCAGCAAAAACTTCAAGGCTTTGTTGTGGGTTACAACGGCTCCAAGATCTTCTGTCTTCATGTTTTTTCTATGTCAGCTGTTGAAGTTCCGCAGGTAATCCTTTAATCTCATTAAGTGTTGCTTTACATTTCATAAACATCAATGTTTAAGAAGAAGCTTTTCTGAAATTTACCCATATTCCATTACCAAAATGATTGCAGTTCACACTTTCTTCATTGTTATTTAAGTTATATTGCATGATCTATTTTATTTTTGTTTATTTGGCATTAATTAATTTAACTTCCTTTTTGCTGTTTTTGATTGTTGTTCCTAATTCTTCCTTTCTACTTGCAAATGCACATAATCTAGAAGCAAAGAGATATGATGGGGGTATTACCTCTTCCTGTGTTTTTACTGTAGTCTCTCTGTGTAGCTTTTCTGAAGTTGTAATTTAATTTTCCTTAGGAGTACATCAAATACTGTCTTATTGTTGCTCCATCAAGATGTGTTTAAGCAATATTTAAACTGTATATTTTAGTCCGAATGTTACATGGGCAGTCTTTATATTCTAAATTTAGAGATTGCCTTTCACAAAATGCTGTTTTCTGCATTTTGGGAAGCAATGGAAGTGTCTAAAATGGTCCAAGAAACAAAACAAAAAGAGAAAAGGGAGAAAAAAAAGCCTAACCCAATTCTGGCTTACGCACCCGAGCATGGTCAGGATTTGAATCCAAGAGTCAGTGAAGAAGGCAGAAGTGCTGTGTGCTTTAATTAACTAGTGGAGCCCTGTGTTACAGCCCCGTGTGTTCCTCTGCGGCATTGTCCTCACTGGGCTCAGGGTGCCCCGTGCGGGTGACAGCCCTGAGATCGGCCAGGTCTCGTACACCCTTTGTCTGTCTGTGGCAGGCTGTAGGCACCAACACTCCACGAAATTACTGTGAAGTATCACAGAGGGAGCTTTTTCCAAGCTACCCTTTTGGTGGGAGGGAGTACAAAAAAGTATATGATTTTCAGATCAATTGATAAAAATAACCTAGGAATCAGTCTGCATACTGTCTTTGGTTGCAAGCCCAGAATTAAGGGTGATCTAGCTGCAGTGCTCCCTGTTTGCTCAAAGGGTTCGAGTTGTTGCTGCAGATCCTGAGCCTTTTGTCTATTTGTGTCAGCCTGTAGTTGACAGTTTCTCTTTTTAATTCCCTTTTAGGGCAGGTCCTTGAGGTCAGTGTCTTTTGGGCTTAATAGTCGCAGTCTTGGTAAAACAGCTTTGTCATCGGGGTTGGCAAGAAGAGTTACTTCCTCGTGATGCCTCTCTCTGTTGTGTCTGGGTATTTCCAGGGATGCTTCACACTGGGCTGTGCTGGCACTTTAATGCTTTTAGCCTTTGAGAACAAACTACCTCCTCCTTTGCTCTGCTTTCATGGTATTAAAAAAAAAACAACACAGAACTCATCGATTGGCTCAATGTACATAACATTCAGCGTGTACAATGCTCAGAAGAATTCACAGTCTTTACTTCCTAATATGCAGGAAACTGATGATTTCAAGATGGATGAGTTTGCAATATAATTAACCCAGCTTGTCCAAGATAAAATAATAAACACCCCAGAATGTTGTTCTGTCTATTATGTAAAAAACATACATTTATTCTCTGTGGAGTTTATAATGGTTGTGGTTGGAATGTATTCCCCCCCCACTCCCCCCAATTTATGTAGAGAATTTCACTAATATATTTCAGTATTATGCTTTCTAATAACATGTTTTTCAATGGAAATCCTCAGTCTGCACCCATGTACCAATATCTGGAACGAAAAATGTTCAAAGAAGCCTATCAGATTGCGTGTTTAGGAGTAACTGAAACGGACTGGAAAGAACTGGCCATGGAAGCCTTAGAAGGGCTGGAGTTTGAAACCGCTAAAAAGGTAAAGCAGTTGTTTACTTATTTATCAGAAAGATTGTTTTATTTATATATCTATATTTATATATTTATACATTACATGCACACGCTATATATATGTGTGTGTGTGTGTGTTTTATGTCTGGAGTACAAAGTGGTGTCCCTGGGTTACTATCTTGCTTCTCTTTAGTGTGTGTTACTCCACATACCAAAGACAGTGTTGATTTGTTATCTACCCAGGATCTTGAGGTGAGGTTTTTAAACTGAAATCGAATTTATCTCTCTAGATAAATGCCACAGTCTAAATCAAAGTGTTAAGTGCAAAGGGAATGGTTTCTTTCATCTGCTGGAAAGGCATTAATGAATTTGAGGGAAATAGAACTGGGAAGTGGTTCACTGGTGCTGCTGAACACCGGGTGGCAGCAAAGAATGCCTCAGCTGGCTTTGCTTTTCCCCTTCCCCAATGCGATAAACTTCTTATTTTTTCCCCATAGTATTAAATATAACCTCAGTTCAGACGTGGAGGTTTCATATTCTTTACTATCTACACATTAATGTTCCTTGAAGGCAGTGGTGATGGAATGCCATCGTTTCAGTCATTTTCTATCTGGAATGCCTTGGTTTGGGGAGTGGGCATATACTGAAGAATGGAGTTTTCTCTGGCATAAAATACTTCCCTATTTTCTTTCACCACCTTTTCTCAAATAAGCGAGGGCGAACTGAGTTCGATGTCATAAATATTGTATGAAAGACAAAACATTCTAAAAATATGCAGGGAATGGCCTCTAATGATAGACATCTTTTAATAACAGATTTTTTTTAAAAGGAAATTAAATGCTTTATTTTTCTTTTTTTCTTAAGTGGAGGCACCAGAATAATTCCAGTTTCACAGACAGCTTTATGCAAATAGATATTATTAAAAAGAAGTTTTCAGTGCCTCCTTGGAATTTTAAAGTAGTGCCCTCTTAGAATTAGAGCGGATTAATTTGAACAAAAGCAGCTTCTTGACATTAAAGGCTCTCATAGTTCCTAGTCCAATCTGGTGTAAGCAGAATATTCTATGCCCTCTTAAGCGCTGGTTTGGTTAGAATGTGCAGTCTAAAGAGTTAAATTTCTATTTTTTGATGCATGTCAAGAACAAGTGCTAAGCTGCTGTACTCGCATGTGACTGCCACTTGAGACTTTGGGTTGCACATTTATCTCCATTTGCAAAAGATATTACACTGTCTTGCCGTGCTTTTATCTTATCGTCGTCTTACTTCCTTTCCTCTCTCGGAGCTACTTCTATACTGGATTCTCAGAGTGGTATAAAACCTAGAAGTATACACAGTATGCTTTGGCAATGTGATCAATTGTATGTTCGACCTCGTAATAATTTCTTTAAACTTCCTTGTCTGTATCATGCCTCACATCAAAATAGAAAAGCTGTAAAATAGCCAGAATAAAAGTATGTAATATTTCAAATGGCATTTGCAGTTGTGGTCAGAGCCCATCAGGTCAGGGACTGCCCAAACACAAACCCCAGCATATTTCTGTCTGTCCTGTTTGCATGAAGACAGCTTGATTTATGCATAGCAATATTCTGCTGGTTTTTTTCTGGCTTTTCAAGTTAATTCCTTTTATTCCTTTTTTTTTCCTTTTCAATAGGCATTTACCAGGGTACGAGACCTTAGATATCTAGAATTAATCAGCAGCATAGAGGTAAGAGAGCATTAATGTATTTTCTTACACTTGGTACTGTGCCAAAGTCAGTACATTCTGTTTGGGAGGCACTTCTGTTCCGATGGCGCTTCTGACTGTTGTAGATGTGTTTAGAGTGAAAGATCCTGATTAGCAGAGGTGACTCAAATTCTAGTCATAAGACTGAAACTTCATGGAAAAAAATGTGGGGGTGGGACAGTGAGAACTTCTGAAACTGTTTTCAGGAAAACTGGAGAAACATTTAATATTCAATTAATAATTGTTAGAATACTACTGTACTGACAGAGCTTAGTACCGAAGACTTCATAAACATGAGTTAATTAAGCCTTTCCTTACCCCCTGGAGGTAGGTAATTACTATTATCTCCTTCTTGCAGAGCCAGAAACAGGCCCAGAGAAGTAAAATGACAAACTCAAGGTCTCATGAGAAGTTTGTGACAACTGGAAATAGAATTTGGGATTCCTTGCTTTCATACTGTGCTCTAATCACTAGTTCTTAGTCTTCTCACACTTCTTGATAGAATTTCACTAGACAATGACTGTCATGAGCACATTAAAAGACATGGCATCACCCTTGTCCTACAAAGGCTTCATGACAATGCCTAAAGATCCGTGCTGAGATGGCATGAAGGGAATTCCTGCTTCTCACAATAATTAGATTTACACCTGCTCTGAAGGAGTACATTCCTTGTCTTCACTTTCTGCAGAGCTGTCCTGGTTCTGTCAAAACGACAGTTGGTTGCAGTTGACTTTTCTTGGTGTCTAACATGGGACAAAGTTCTGCATTGGGACACTCCCCCTTCCTCTCCCCTTTAGAGGGTAGATAGGTAGATGAGAGCATTCTCTCACCACTACTACCCTTTCCTTTCCACACATGCTTCTCCAGCTCTGCCTCTGTTGAGGCTATTCTGGAGTTATGTTATATTCTGTTTAATGAGGAAGATTCCCTTTGTAAATAGATGCAAACTTGCTTTCAGACTTCTTGAGAGTGTTCCTTCAGAAGTGGAAGTTCTACATCATTGCTTACTCTTTCTTGTGGTATATCAGATTCCTTTTAAGGCTTGTACGGGTGTCAATAAGCACACATATTCCATTAATGTAATGGTTTTCTCTCAGTAATGACACAATTTTTTTTCTAATTGATGACAGCAGGAAACATAACAGCCAGATCTCTATATCTGGCAAGATTCTGTGAAGTCTTTAAAAAAGGGTGTAACAATTCCTCTGATTGTTCTTTTGACCAAGTTTTTAAAGAGACCTTTCAACACCAGTGCAGTATCAGCCTAGTAAATAAGTGTGACCAGAAGCAGTGAGGGCTAAGTCTCCTTTGGCAGCAGAGAATTACATTTGTGTGCTTGTGGAATGCTCTTCCCTGTTTCATGAGGTTTTATTGCAATGCGATTCACATCTATATGTTTCCATGTGGGATGGGCTAATAGTAGTAGTGATTTTATCCAACGCAGGGTAGTAATGTGTTTCCAAGATCCACAGCAGAACACTCATGCACACGTGTGTGCACATGTGTGTGTGTATCCGTGGCACCGGTCCCTTGGCGTCAGTGTACCTCTGCGGGTCTGACTGGCATGAAGGGTTTCTCTGTGGCGCTGTGCACGCATCGCCTGTCTGGCCCCTTCCCACGCCACCGGTGAGCAGTGCCAGTGAGCAGCGGAGGATGTGCGGGTGCTCTCTGCCTGCCTGAAATCAGGAGCTCTTGCGTGTGGGGACAGTGGTGGCGGCGCTTTTTTGTTCAGAGGCAAGTTAACATACTCTCTGAATCTGCTTATTGCTAGCAATTATTGTCATGTTTGTCATCCCACCCGCACATATTGTTAATTTAGCCAAATTATATGCTAGTGAGTTTCTACAGGAGAAAATAAGGACCCCACCAGATGCGTTTTTTAAAATAGCTTAGCATAATGACAGCGTGTGTTCATGTTCCTGTGTGAAATCAAGAGAAGTGATTTTTCATTACTTTGGTTTGTATAGTGACATTTAATTTTGCTCTTCCTAATTTTAATTAAGAAGGGATTTAATCCTTTAATTATAAATTCACCAGAAATGTAGGAGAGGCATAATTATCATATCCTGCTAGAGGTTTTTATTAACAGTTAAAATCTAAGCCTGAAAATTTAATTCTTCAATGGCTATTTCTCACCTAGGTCCTGCTCATCTAGAATATTTTCTACATCTCTCTTTGGGTTTTTTTTCTAGGAGCGGAAGAAGCATGGAGAGAACAACAATGAACTGTTCCTAGCAGATGTTTATGCCTACCAGGGAAAATTCCATGAGGCAGCGAAACTGTACAAAAAGAGTGGCCACGAGAACCTAGCTCTCGAGATGTACTCTGATCTGCGCATGTTTGACTGTGCAAAGGTAGTGTCTTGCAACTGAATATTTACATGCAGAAATATTAGTGTACCTGTAACTGTGTTCAAAGTATGATCCTACGAAAGGATTGGATGAAATGCGCGCTTTGAATTCCAACCTTATTTTCTCAGTTAATTGGTTGAGGTTGTTTTGGCTTATAAGGGGAAGAATGGCTGCATTCTGTGTCCCGATGTGATGGCAGCCTTTTTCTTCAGCTGGGGTACTAGGTTGTGTTTGTATAGTCCCAAACGTGTCTGTGGAATGCATGGCTTTTCAGGGGATTTTTTTTTCGACACTACCAAAGGCAACCCTTTCATTGTGATTAAGTAGTATTATCCATAGTAACTTTCCTTTTTTAAAAACCTACAAATCTCATCTTCATGACTGTTTCTTCCCCATTATCTCGTTCAAGAGTCCCTTTCTTTTGTTCTCTTCCACACATACATGGCTAGTACACATGCGAAGTGGAGGTGAGTGCACCACGCATTTAGTTCACTTCGGTATTATAATGAAAATATTTTTCTTTCAGAGTTTGAACTTAAATAGGTATGTTAGTTCAATACTAATGATTTTATGAAGGGTGTAATATACTAACCTAGTATATTTTTGTTTACTAGAGAATTTTCTTCTGAAGGTTCAATGTGTTGGCTCTTTTTTTTAAACTCTGTTTCCATGTAGAAATAAATGGAATATGGTTTTAAAAAGTGGTAGGTTTGTATGTTGGTAAGAAAGCATTACTTAGCTTTTAAGTCTTCTGTGGTGTTTTCTTATCAAAATCCCTGAGAATGCGTGCACTGTTCAGTCTCATTCATCACTCATCAGAGCCTTGTTCTGCCCAATACAGGACAAAGACTGTACCATGACATGCATGTAAAATGCTTTAGCACAGATTCCACCAACTGTGCTACAGAGAGATCTTTTTCTTCCAAGAGCTTAATATAAATACTTTGGGGCTTTGCTGATCTAAGTCTGACTTCCACTATTTTTGGCTGATGAGTCTTGTTAGCTTCAGTGTTTTGGCTCCTCTTGAACATAAATGTAATTCATAGATGAAAATTTTCCCATAAGTCTTCATAAGAATCTTTTAATTCTTGGCTGTAGTCATGGCTATATTTAACTAGCAAAGAGCAAAGGGTCTTGCGTCTCCTGTCTTTGGGAGTAACTCCATGCAGAGGAAATTAAAGGTAGTTCATCGCATATGAATGAAGCTTCTGGTGCACAATACATGGAAGAATGTGTAGACCCCTTTTGTTTGTAGAACCCTGTTTGTTTTTCCAAGGAAAGGTATATGGGGGATGTGGGGTGTTTTTGTGTTGGGTTTTTTGTTGTTGTTGTTGTTTTAATGCTGTCAGAATTATGCAAAGGGACCCTTGGAGAACTTGGTTTCTTGTGCTTGACTTTGATTAGCTCTGCCTACAGAGTCCAGGCTGGAGGCAGAGGTCAGGAAGTCCTTTGGTATGTGGTCATAGGGTTTTTATCACAGCACCAGATCACAAATTACTGAGAACTCACAAAAAACTCTTTGTGCTATAGGAAGCTGAGCTTTTGATTTTGGATTTATTTTGGTGACCTGAACTAGAAAACAAGTTGTGTCAAAGATATTGTTCAACTTCATTCTTTCGCTGTGGATTTTCATATTCAGAGATCATGATGACATCTTTATAGCGATCCACCTGAACCAGGGCTGCGTGGAGTGGGTCATGCTAGAGCAGAATCCCACGTGGAGCTCGTTAAAGAGCTGACACAGAGATGGGGTATAGTGCTGTACCTGCCGGCTGGCTGCGTCAGGGGAGCTGCTGAACTGTGGCAGCAGAACAGTTCTGTTGTGTGGGTGCTTTTTGTGGGGGTTTTTGCTTGCTTGTTGTTTTGGGTTTTTCAAACCTGAATCAGAATTTACCAGAAATACAGAGGATAAGGTAATTTTCCACTTTTTGCAAAGTAATTTTCCACTTTCTCCTCACCTTTCCACTTCTCTGTTCTCATTTTTCATTTGATAGCTGCTTTAATGGACAGTAGCCTGTTCTGGTAACAGACAAAATTGCCCTTAATCGATCTTTTGGTGTCAAGGTAGTTTGTTGGTTTGGTTTTTTTTTTTTTTTCCTGGCACATGATGTCACCAGATGCGAACCATATGGTGCCAGGACTTGGTGTTGGCAGAAGACCAAACTATCAGAAATATTTCCAAAATGGTCATGATCGCAGCATCCAGGCTTGGTGTTTGCATTCCTTGCAGAAGTCCAGCCAGTTCAGAGGTGCTCTTGCTTCTGAGCAGCTGTCATTCCATCCTTCTAAAAGAACTTCTTAGATATATTGTAATATAATTATCAACTGTCTTGGTGGAAAATTAAATTTCACTCTTTAATTGATTTGTGTCTGGGTATCCTGATGCTAACATATGATTAAGTGGGTATACTGTTGTTAACAAAGCATGGGGTGGGGTTGGGTCGTCTTTGCAAATGCAACTGTACCTTCTTGGCTTGCAAAAGAAAATCTGCAATTTGGAATTGATCTATTACAGTTTTTGATGTTAGCACGATTTTGTTTTGGAAACACATGTTCCTGAAAATCACACAGAAATCATGGTTTGTATCCACTGAAACAGGGTCAACAGAGGGCAAAGCTTGCAAGAAATCAAGCGGGGACATACTTATTACCTCTGAGGTATCTGTATCAACCTTCTCCTAGTCCTCCCAGAATCTCACACTTTTTTTGGTTTTTTTTAATTGAAAGCCCTATCTAAATGGGAGACTTGCCATTGTTTTCTATCAAATGTTGGGCATTGGCTAGTTGCTGAAGGCTGGGTCAGTTCACGTTGCTCTGCGGGCAGTATTTCTTTTCTTAGGAGGCATAACGATATTAATTTTAAAAGCCTGTATGTATTTTAGAATTTGGACAGTAACAATGTTTGTGACCAGAAGGTATTGCAAACTTTTGTATCACACTATTCCAGGATTTTCTGGCATCTGGAGACCCCAAAGACACCAAGATGCTAATAAAGAAACAAGCAGACTGGGCCAAGAATATCAACGAACCAAAAGCAGCAGTGGAGATGTACCTCTCTGCGGGCGAGCACATGAAGGCCATAGAAATCAGTGGGGACCATGGCTGGGTGGATATGTAGGTTTTAGTTCTATCTTGGAGATAATATATAATAAAAATGAAAATGAGTTATTATGGATTCTGCATAATTTTAAAGTAAGACAAAACTTGTTTGATGTGTAACTTTGCTTATATCAAGTTGAGTATTTGAAGCTTGTGTACAATTAAATGTTTTAAAAGTTACATACGTTTAGAGGGTAGGGGCATAAATATGTTACGAAAACAAATGCATTATAACAGTAATGAGTATGCATGGGTTCATCTGTAGAATGAGACTTAACTTCTAACATACGCATGCCTGAAGCTTTTCAGAGCACTCATCACAGCAGTGCTTATGTGACAGCCTGTTCCTGTTGTTTTAAGCTGTTAAGGATAATCATACAGTGTGTAGTGAGGACAACTGGAGCACAGAATCCCTAGAAATTCTGGGGCTACTCCTTTCACTGCTCAAATTCTCCTTGGTTTGCAATAGGTGACATCTTGGGTCATTTGCTGAGTTGCCATAAGATGTTGGACAGGTCACTCAGCCTTCCTGTGCCTCAGTTTTGCTGTGTGGCAAATGGGGTAATGTTTATTCAGGAGGCTTTTGTTCAGGTCAGGGTTGAGGAAGTGTGTCCTGTGTCACTTGGTCAGGTAGGACCTACTGCGTCCCTCCATCTTCATGACTGTGCAAAGAGTCAGATATGGAATTGTACATGTGAGTAAAGATTGAAGGAACAGGTTTCGAGTTTGTAAAAGGAAAGAAAAAAAAAGGATTTTGTTTACTGTAAACAATTTAAGTGTTACATGGTACTACTATTATGATATTTATTAAATAACTGATTAAAGATGAAGTTATTACATTAATTAAACAAAAGGCAAAACAACAAGGCAGAACATGAAACATCTGGCCTTTTTTTACTGTGTCTAGGTTAATTGAAATTGCTCGAAAACTGGATAAAGCTGAGCGTGAGCCTTTGTCAAAATGTGCCTTCTATTTTAAGAAACTTGATAACCCTGGCTACGCAGCAGAAACCTACATGAAGGTTGGTGACCTGAAAGCGTTGGTCCATCTCCACGTGGAGACTCATCACTGGGAAGAAGTAAGCATGCCCTTGATGTCTGTGCTTAAAACCACTACTTCTTATTGTCTCTGCCAGAAAAGGAGACAAATGTCTGGCTTGCTCACTGCTGTAGTGAAAGGAGAATGTGACTCAGAGTATTTAAGTTAATTTTGTATGCTCAGTGTTTGTTTGGTGGTAGGTTTTATTTTCTTTTTTTTGTTGTGTTTTTGTTTGCTGGCTGAATATTTCTTGGTCTCACTTCTGAGCCCCTTTTTTGCTTGTTGAGTCACAGTTGCCCACTTCCTATGGTAGTCCATGGGATGCTTCTAGTCCATCAGGAAGAATAGTAATTATATCATGGGAAATTCTGTTTTGAGCTGTGTTATTTACAATTTGGACACACCTGAGTAGGAATACCATACACATAATTTAGATCTGATGCATGTGTGCTGTGTTAGTGTGGACCCCACTCTATAACTGGATTTATGCTTCTGATTAGGTAAAGTTCTGACTTCACTGGGTTTTCCCATAAAAACATGGGTCTGCCAATTTCTTTAGAAGATATATTCAGTAAAAATAAAAGTATTTTTGTCTCTTGCTGTGAAATCTAAATTTCCTAGATAATCACTTTCAAGTTTCTCTGTTCAATAACCAGACTGTTATTGTGCTTAGCTTCTCTTTTGTTGTTGTTTGCTTTTTATTTTAAAATACATTGGTTTCATACTGGAGAAAATATGGATTATGCTCTCTATTCTGTGCATGTATTTTTATTGTGAATTTATTTAGAGCTAAAGGCTTGATCCCATGGAATATTCTAAACCCTTTAACTGATTAGACCATGCGCTATTCTAAAAATGAATTTTTTAAATTTACCTCAGGCATTTGCTTTGAGTGAAAAGCATCCTGAATTCAAAGATGATGTCTATGTCCCTTATGCTCAGTGGCTAGCAGAGAATGATAGGTTTGAAGAAGCCCAAAAAGGTAAGAATGTCACTGACAGACCACTGGTCACTCGAGATTTACTCCCTACTTTTCCAATACAGAGTATGCAGTCTCTGCCCTGGAGACTTTCTTATCAGTGGGATTCAAAACCAAATAGAATCTGTGTTTTCATACCAGCCTTAAAGTAGCCGGAAGTCCTCTTATTTGATGAGAAAATGTGATGGATCTGTCAAAAAATATGGCATATAAATACAGGTCCAGATTTTCCATCATATTGTATATCTGCATGTGGTGTGTGGCAGCAGTGTTTGGCATCTAACCTGAACTGTCTTTATTAATATTTTTGTCACAATAGAATTCAAAACACTGCAGCCATCTTATAAGCCTGAGTGGAAAGCATAGTTTTACCTTATGTTTGGGTAATGTTTGGTTTATACAAGTAAAATTTTCCTGTTTCTTTAGGAATTTTCCTGTATTTTGTTAGGCTTATAAAAGTACCTTTAAAGAGAACTGTCAACCTTCCATCATGTGGACAGGCTTCAAAATTGAATTCATAAACTGTTCCAGGGACAAGGAGATGTTGAAGCAAGCTCTGTGTGGAGCCAGCACATTTCTACTGCACTCGCTCTTCTCAGGTGCAGCTCCATGTGACTGTTCATCTGCTGTTTCCAGAGCCAGCTCAGATCCAAGTGTATAACTGCTCGTGCTTGTAAGGGCCAAGCCAGTGAACATGCCAGGCGTGATCTGTCTCCACACAAAGCCAATTTGTGTGTGTCAGCACCAAACCTTTCAGCACCTGGCTTTAGGGCAGTTTGGTGGTTTGCACGTAGGACTCTGTGGATACAGGAGTATTGTTCCCAGTTTGTTCCACAAAGCCCTGTGCTGCTGTGGCTCAGCAAATATAAATGTCCCAGAACTACTAGGTGAGCTGGAGACCTTTGTGTAGCTACGTGAGGGTTTGGTTATCTCTGAGCTAGCTGAAGTCGCGAGGCAGCTGTGCTGTGGCATGGAGGTTTTTTGGGGTTGGTTCCCCCCAATCCCCATTACCCTATATGAAGACTGTGTTTGCCAAATGCATGTTTACCAAGTGAGAATTCAGGATCTTACTTTATTCTGGCTTCTGAGCATCAAATAAAGAAATACTCCTAATAAATAAGAGAAGGATACAGTAAACACTGTACTCTTTGAATGATGTTGTGATTTGTAGTGTTTAGAGATTGCCGTTGTTTCTACAGAGATCTAATCATAGCATTTTTGCTCTTTTCTGTATTTAAATAAAAGCAACCAGTGTTGTAGAAAACCTCTGTGCTCAAGAGCTGCTGAGACAGTGCAAAAGCCACAAAATACCTACAGAAGCTTCTCACGTTCCATTACTGTCACTGCTTTCAAGGAGAAAAATACTAGTGTATAATCCTTTTTATCCTGCCCTGGATGGAGTATTTGATATTGGCTGAATAGACTGCTCTTAATTTAAAAACATTAATTTCCGTTAATTGATATAATCGCACTGTAAAATCCCCTTTGTTTTGGCCTTCTTTGTAGCATTTCACAAGGCTGGCAGGCAGAGCGAAGCTGTGAGAGTGCTGGAGCAGCTCACACACAATGCTGTGGTTGAAAGCCGATTTAACGATGCAGCCTATTATTACTGGATGCTTTCCATGCAGTGTTTAGATATAGCCCAAGGTAAGTAACAGAAAGGAAGTTTGTTTGTTACCTTCTTGTGCATGTAGACAAACAGTTTTTGAATTGTGATGCTATTGCTGTAGCCACTTCACTGTTGTGTGGCTTTGGCTTTGTTTGGGTGTTGGGTTTTTTGGTTTTTTTTTTTTTTAATGCTGTGCATAATTCTGGCCTGTGCTATTTTTGTAGTCCCCCTGGTTTTCCCATGTGCTTATTTAAAACAAATAAGCAAAACAGCAAGGTCAGCATGCATAGGCCTCCTTTTGAAATCTGACTGGAATCAAAATCGTGCCTCCTGGGACCATGTATCCTCGTGCAGCTTCCCACAACCCACTGTAACTACAGAAGTGATTGGAGGGTTAATGTACTAGTAAATAAAAGATGATCTTGGAGTGTAAGATACATCTAGTACTTGAACGTAGGTTGGAGAGGTACTTTACAGATTATTGCTGCCATCACAGATAAAACTGATTGTTTGTTAGTTATCATCTTGTATTCTGAATGTATTTCACTGGGAGAGAGGTGGAGCCAGTAGTTAATAGGTGTAATTTAGTAATAATTAATGCAAAAGATTGATCGTACTGCGTTTTGCCTGGTGCTATAAGCACCTTTTTTTTTAATTCAGCTGATGTATGATAGCGCTGATCGGTTACCCCTCAGGTATTTTATAGAGATGCAAATTTTTCCAGCTGGCTTAGTAGTGTATTTAATATTTATGAAACAGATGTTTCAAAACTAATTTTATTTGTAAACTGTGAAGTTACAGATGAGGTTTCCAGTGATGCACACATACTATTTTCTACCTTTAACTAAGGTATAGCCTCTAGCTATGTTAAAACCATTGCCTCAGCTGTTTTGTGTTTTACCTTGCTTGTTTTGTACCAAAAATGGCAAGTCTGTAATTTGTGTTTTGCACAGGTAGGCGGGACACACTTGAACTGGTAGATGCCTCTTTTGGAAGTGGTGGCACTAAAATCATAATATGCTGTTTTCTTCCATCTGAGTCTTATAGACTTATCTTGGAGACTTATACTAATGCCTTTGCCTCCTGCAGAGAATGAACAACAGAAGACTGAAATGTTACAGAAGTTTCACCGCTTCCAGCATTTGGCAGAAGTTTACCATGTCTATCACTTTATTCAAAGATACACTGTAAGATATTCACTTTACAAGTTGTGTATTTATGCTTCCTGAGTACTTTTCTTTAGGGAGTCCAGAAATAACTAGGAATAATTAATGACTTTTCAGGCAATTAAATATTGAGTGTAGATTAGTGATACCTGTATAATAACTTTATTTCTCTGCTTTCTGCTGTGTTCTGTACAAGAAGTTCTGTTGTCTAGTTCCCAAAAGCGCAGTGCAGTTGTAGCAGATCTGTGCTTGTCTGAGTGTGGGTAGAAGATATGATGGTGGCTGACTTCCCACTCCCAGCGCTTTCTTGCCACTTGTGTGGGTTTGGTTCCACCTGACCTGAGCCTCTGGTCCTACACAGGCTACGGTCAGCTTCTCCTTTAATCACGGGACGATGAGATTCAGTAGAAGAAGGCTCCCTAGCTTAGGGATTCCCCCAGCGTGGTGGGTGTGTCAGTGGTGATGGGTGTAAACCACTCCAAAACGATAAGCAGTCAGGAGTGAGGAGCTCCTGCTGCTTCCAGCAATT
Source organism: Pterocles gutturalis (assembly GCF_000699245.1). Classification (NCBI taxonomy): domain Eukaryota; kingdom Metazoa; phylum Chordata; class Aves; order Pterocliformes; family Pteroclidae; genus Pterocles; species Pterocles gutturalis. Next base: position 12,992 of record NW_010147127.1, on the reverse strand, counting down.
ATAGTAACGTTGCCACCACTGCTGGTGAAAATATCTTTTGTAAAACATTTGAGAAGCTTTGACCTATGCCCTTGCCCAAAAGAAGACACTGCTATGGAGGTCTTTGCTGGTGAGACTACTTCAGACCTTACAGCGGTGGAGCCTCTTGCTGGCCAGTCCACCCTCATTTTTAAAAAGCCTGCTAAAGATTCTGTTTTAGCTACATGGATCTCTTTCTCCTTTTTTCTGCATGTAGCAGGCATGAGCTTTGGTGATAAAGACTTGCAAAACCCACTTGCTATATTCTGTCAGCACCTCTTCTTTTTGCAACTGCATGAAAGAAACGCAGTACTTGAGATGCCTAGTGCTGTGATGCTTACTGACACGAGTTGTTGATTTTCCAGCTTGGAAATCTGTGTCTGTATTTTTAATACTGCAGGAGGAGCCTTTCAGTTTCCACTTGCCTGAAACCCTCTTCAATATTTCCAGGTTTCTGCTTCACAGCTTAACAAAGGAGACTCCTTTGGGGATCTCAAAAGTGTATCCTTCCAATACAGTACAAAATCTAAAAGTTATCTTGTGAGATACATGAAAGGAATAATTGCCGTTGATCCACAATGGAGAGATCTCCTGTAGGCTGTCTTCAGTTTCAGCTGTTGGTTATAGTTAATGGAAACTGACTCTTGTCCCTAAGGAAATAATCAGTATCTTTAAACGACTGTGTGTTTAACTGTGCTGCTGTTTTTTGTTTGTTTGTTTAATAGTTTTGGTGAGCTGTACAAATGAACTAAAGTGTAATTGTGCAAACCACCCACCCAGTCTGGTGTGTCACCTTTGTCAGAGAAGCAGGTTCTAGGATACCAGTCACAGCAGCAGGATATTGGCTGTGGATCTTGACAGCGTTGTCACAAGGAGAGTGATCTGAGACAGGAGGGGGGGAACCAGGAGTTTCACTTCACATGAGGCTGGTATGGCTGTGCAGCGCCTGGCAGGCTAACGTTGTACAGCTTTGTTAGCGCATATTGCAGCTTTGGAGAGCGCTTTGTGAACGGCCTGTGAGAACCCTGCGGAAATGCACCTGTCTGTAGAAGATAACAGGAAGGGTCGCCAGATGCTGCAGGGTTTTCTTGGTTTCACTTCATTTATGGCTTTGGATGGGATGTTAGCTTTCCTTTTCGTAAGTTCCTCACTTACAAATGTATGAGCTTTCATAACATGCCTTGTGACCAGAAGCTTTCTAAACAGCAGTCACCGCTGTACTCTGGTGAAAGGGAAGGACAAGCCTTGGACAGTGACACCGAGCATGTGCTTTACTTCCATAAGGTCGTGTGTGTTCACTTGGTGTCTGTGGGTTGCTGGTGTTGCAAGGTTTTTGGGGTTTTTTTGGCTGGGGAAAAATCCATTCACGCTGAAATTACTGGAATGTTGTGAATGGCATCAGAACATTGAACCAAGGCAATGTCTGTGGGGTCAGTTCCTTACCGTGCTCGTAATTGCCCATAGACGTTTTGATAGTTCTTTCACACTTGTTTTTAAATGCAGTTGTGTAAATAGATTTCTCTTGTTGAAGCCTGTTTAGAGTACTGGTGTTGGATATGCTTCATTGCACAGCTTCTCTGATTAGGAAGAGTATTGCAGTTTGTCCTAAACACCATGTGTATTTTCATTCCTTAATTAAACTATAGCAATACGTTATTTGCCCTGGCAAAACAGAGTAAAGCTCTTGGTGCATATAAACTGGCTCGCCACGCCTATGACAAGTTACAGGGACTGCAGATCCCAGCTAGGTTCCAGAAATCGATTGAGCTGGGCAGCCTGACAATCCGGTCCAAGCCATTCCATGACAGTGAAGTAAGTTGTAATGTGTTTCATGTTAATCATTAATATGTGGCCGAATCCAAGAAGCTGAGTTGCTGTATGCACAAAAAAATCTGAAATACATTATGCATAGCTCTGCGGTATGCTTCTGCTGGAAACACAGTCCTTTTATTGCTGTTCTTCAGGTCAGACTTCCTTTTCTTCCTGCGAACAAATTAAAATCAGTCCTTTTTTATGGGCAGCTTCCATCCTCCCTCTCCTGTCTTGCGTCTACCTTCCTCTCTGCCTATTAATTCTTTCAAGCCTTTTCTCTCCGATCCACATGCAATTACTCCACAGTCTTTGTCTCTCTCTCCAGCTGGAGGTCACTTGTATTTGTCCCACTCTAGCACTCCTCCCCTCCTCCCCCTATTCCTTGAATGACCTTCCTTCCTTAAGTCTTATTTTAACACCTTTTCTTCTTTAACTGAAGTCTGACTTTCTGCAGTGTTCTATAAAGCCATGTCTCATGGAGTACTCGCTAAAAATAAATGGTATTGTGCAAGTGAACATGCACTTGGCCACCTGAAATAATAGAAAGACAATCTTAAGAACTGCCTAAAATAACTGTGTTCTTGAAGGGAGATGAATTAATTGGAGAACTTAAATTTGACGAAGCCTTAGAGCAAAAAACTTTGCTTTGGTAAGCTTCTCTGCGACTTCTTTTGTCACTATGCATTTGATGCAGAATTCTGCTTCTGTTTCTGCAAAGGCAAGGTGAAAATTTAATTGTTAGGATGGTGAAGACAGCTATTTTTAACGTGAAAACTTGCTGTTCTATTAAAAAGGGAAAGCATTTTCAGATGTTAAAGGATCTGATTTCACAGCAGTATTTCTCCAGACTTAGCGCTGATGTAATATCAGTGGTGTAAACCTGAGGAGCCCATATTTTATTGAAATCAAAGAGTCCAGGATGTGCTGATCTGTTTACAATTACTGTGCTCTGTATGTGTCTTTGCAGGAGCTTGTGCCCTTGTGTTATAGGTGCTCTACCAACAACCCTTTGCTAAATAACCTGGGGAACATCTGCATTAACTGCAGGCAACCTTTCGTCTTCTCTGCTTCCTCCTATGGTGCGTTGGAATGTCGCATTCAGTTGTGCTTTTTAAGTAGATAAATGTTAACTGAACAGCGTAGGTTAGTACTTACTTGTTCTCTCTGCAACGTTATTTGGACAAACAAATCTTTCCTTTCAGTGCTGTTAGATTTGGCTGAGCGGCTGCCTGTTGTCCCAGGGACTGCTGGGTTTCCCTGCGCGCCAGCAGCAGCAGTGAAGCATTGCTGTATTGTGAGACGCTGGGTGTGTGAAGTGTTTCATTAACACAGATCAATCCTGTGAGAAGGTGGGGGGTTTTGGGTTTGTTTTAATTTTATCTAAACTTCTTCATGAGAACACGTGGGCAGATCACCACCTTCGTAGAAGCCAGAGGGTGTTCATTTCACAAGGGGCACCGTACCCTCTAGGAGGCATTTTCTGAGTTCTTGCAGGTCACACGCTCCTTGCTTTTCACCCCCCGTTAGAAGTTCTGCATCTGGTCGAGTTCTATTTGGAAGACGGCATCACAGACGAAGAAGCCATAGCTCTCATTGATCTTGAAGCTCCAAGATCGAACAGAAGAGCGAGTAAATGGCAAGAGGTGATGAGTGACCGTATCCTTTTGATTAAAATTGGTTTCTGGTCCTTTCCTTAGGGGGGAAAAAAGCAACAGTTTTGAAGTATTTTTTTTTCCCCTTAGGTTTAACATTTTCTTTTTGTCATATGACTGATGTGAGTACAACTGCATCGTGTTTCCTTTTCAAGTTAGCGTAACAACCAAAGTGATGTTTTAACGAAACCCAGTGTTTTCATAAGGCTTTTTCATCAGGACAATTTGTTTCAATCACATGAAATACTTCTTTTAGCAATGTGTCAAAACCGTAACACAATCAATTGTCATGCTTTACCTCTTCTGTTCTAACTGCTTTCTGTAAAGAATGGGGAGAATCTGCAGTGTGCTACTCACTTCCAATGACAGCTTGCTTTAGAGCTGCCTTCTCTTAGCCAAGGGAAACCAGCATGGACTTTTTTTTTTCCTGCTGGAATCTGTTCTGTGATGCTTTGGCATCCAGTTGCTGTGGGGGCTATGTAACATTAGGTGCACAGTAATGCAAAAGAAAACACAGTCTCTGACTAAAGCTGCTCAGAAATGTAATTTAAATGGGTTGCTTGATTTGTGTTTTGTCATCTGTCAGAAGGGGGCAGAGGGAAGGCAGAGCTGATGTCACACTTGGTTGTGGTCAGATTTGCCATTCTACAGCAGCTGCAATGCTGAATTTCCCCCATCACTGTGAATCTTCTCTGGTACTTTCCATAGTAATCTAAGCGCTGTAGCACTTTGAGAATACTCTGACCCTCTGGAGCAACAAGGACACCAGTCCTGCTGGTACGCTTTCATGTTTATTCTGGGAGTGCTAGCTGCTGTGAGGACAGCTAATTTTATAGGAACTCTTTTTCTTCCTTAAGAAACACATCTAGATGCACAGAGTTTGAAGCTCGATGACACTACGGATGTTATTGAAGAGGATGATCCCTTTACAGCAAAACTGAGCTTTGAGGTGAGAGCCTTACCTGTATCTTCTGGTATGAATGTGTTACAGAGACTGTCACAAGGGAGATGCAAAACGGGGGAGTGGAGGAGAGGGATGGAACTTGAGAAAGGGATTTACCAGTTAATTCCTCTTTAAAAAAAAAAACAAAAAACCAACCAACAAAACAAAAAACCACCAAACTCAAAAACCACAAAACAAGAAAGATTGTAAAATAAACATTCCTGGAATTTGTTTTTATCATCATACAGTGGTACAGCAGGGCTGTACCGCAGGGTATTACTGTACCGAGGTAGGACACCTACAAAACAGCTGTTACTGTGAGGTTTTAATAAAGACTGTGGGCATGGGTGTTCTTTACAAGGAACTGTGTTAAAATGAATAATGGAAGCTCACTGAGACCAAGTGAGAGATGTGGCTGGATGCTGCTGTTGCTGAAGGTGTTGATAAAACGGAGTGAGTTTGGTGGGACCTGACTCAGGCCAATTCTATATTAGCTTTTTCTCCTGAATTTTATTTGCTGCTTCCAAGATCTTACTAATCCTCAAAGGGCTTTGCGGTTGGTAACTAATTCTTTCTAAACCCGCTCTCCTGCAGCAAGGAGGCTCAGAGTTTGTTCCAGTGATTGTGAATCGTGCTGTTCTCCAGTCAATGAGCCGGAGGGACGTCCTGATTAAACGCTGGCCGAAGCCACTGCGCTGGCAGTACTACCGTTCCCTGCTACCAGACGCCTCCATTACCATGTGTCCGTCATGTTTTCAGGTAGTGTTTTCTTGGAGAGGTTTAAAAGAAACCCAAAAATCCCTGCTGAGAACCCTATCGCTGAAAAAATTCTAACCATTGAAACCTCATACTTCAAAAAGTCTTCAACGAATTCCTGAATGATGTAGAGACGGAGAAGGCAATGAAAACCAAAAACTAAGCTGTGTGATGCACAGAGGAGTAGCTGCCTTCTGAAAACTTTGAGGTCGCTGAATCTGAGAAGTTGCACTGACAGCAAGTCAGAGCCTCTCGAGCAAGCCTTGGCTGAACAGCAAATGCTGATTGGTATTTATTTCTTTTTGCTCTGTCTCTGACTTTCAGCTGGGTCTAGCAGGGAAAATCAGTCAGTAACTAAGTTAGCTTGTGGTTCAGTCCCTCTCCTTCCCCTCTCAGGAATGGCTTTCTGAAAAATGGGAATTCAGTCATTTGCTTACACAGAAACTATCTAATTTTTGTCCTTCTGCAAAAGTAATTAATTGATTTGTGCCTCTTCAGCAACATTGGCGGTGGTCTGTGAAATGCTTGCAGTTGTGTTCCAGGTTACAGCTCTCAGGCAATTGGAAGTAAGAGGACCAGTTCTCTTGTAATGGTAGCTTCAGAATTCCCTGCCTCAGAGAAGCTGTTGAGCTCAGTTTGCATTTTCTTTGAGCTAGTCACAGGCTAACTTGTCCCTAAATCTGTTCCCAATTAACAGATGTTTCACACAGAAGACTATGAGCTGCTCGTACTCCAGCATAATTGCTGTCCGTTCTGTCGACGGAGAATAGATGAGTCAAACCAATGAAGAAAAACAATCTTATACCTCAACTGACAGACTTCCCTCTTGGCTTGGCAAAACACCTCTTAGATTCATAGAGTTTTCCTAACAACTTAGTTAAGTCTTCTTGTTCCATTTGGTATGTAAGAGCGGAACTGAGTTGAAGAAATTTAACTTTTTTTTTTTTTTTTTTTAAATGAAAATGTCTGAGTTTTGTGAATGTCCTCTACATTTCCCAGGCAAGCAGCTGAAGTGCCACAGGTTTTTACAGGAATGTTTCTAGGGTCAAGTTCAGCCTTGAAGTAATCTCTTAGCTCTTAACTTATGTTAGAACTTGATTTACTCCTTCATATGTACCTGTTATTGACAGATCTTCAAATAAACAGGACTATTTTTCACTACTCTGTCTCTGAATTTTCTATAATGCTGCTTTGTCTGAGCTTGAAATTGTTTTTTTCCTATTCCATTTAGGCAGGAGCAGCATTAGAGTTTAGAGCTCTTGAGGTGTGATCTTAAGAGTTACACTGATCCTGGCATCGAGGGGCCATCTCAGAGCCACACTGAGAGGAGGAGGAGGGGGTAGAATTCACCCTTGCTAAAATGCAGAATGCCAGGTTCTGCGTGGCGGTAGGTGTTTCATGTTACCCGGCTACCCAGACACGAGCACCTCACCTGCCCCCTGCCCCATGTCTAACCCGAGTAACATCAGCGCGTTTGCCGCTAACGAAAGAACCACTGCTGGCCCCAGGGGCTGGACTGGGTGTATTTGCACGCATATAAATACCGCAGGGTGCCAGGCAGGAACACTGCAGCGGCTGAGGGGCTCCCCACAGCCCCTCCTCTGTACCCAAGACAGGAGGGTTCTTCACTGTCTCGTGAGACTCCTGGCATCTGTCAGTCCTTGCGGCGTTTGTGACCTGAGCGTACCTTCTGGGGTGCACGTGCCCACCTGAGCTCGCGCAGATCCCTTGGCCGTCCTGCTGACCAGCAGTGGTGTGCCGATGGGGTCTTTCTGAGCTGCTTCTCCAGCGTTGCTTCAGTCCAGGGCTGTGCGCAGGGTAGAGGTGAGAGGAAGTGGACCTGCTGCCTTCTGCTTCAGCCTCTTGCTGAGCCTGAGGGGATTGTAATGATGCAGCTGCTCGAGCAAACGTGGTGGGTCAGTCCCAGGCAGAAACTCAGCCCCCATCCAGCAGTTTTCTCACTCCACCCCCCTCCCCGCAGGACTGGGGAGAAAATCAGAAGAGCAAAAGCAAAAAAGCTCCTGGGTTGAGATAAAGGCAGTAAGTGAAGCAAAGCTGTGCGTGCAAACAAAGCAATAAGGAATTTATTCGCTGCTTCCCCGTGGCAGGCAGATGTCCACCCTGCTTCCTGGAGAGCAGGGCCTCGGCATGAGTAATGGTTACTCGGGAAGGGAAACGCCGTAAACACAACATCCTCCTCCTTCCTCCTTTCCCTCAGCTTTTCTTTCTGAGCACAGCAGCATCTGGTGTGAAGCACCGCTTTGGCCAGTTCTGTCCTCTGCCCAGCTCCGGTCTATTGTTGGGGGAAACGGGGGGGAAAAAGAAACCCTGGGTGCTGTGCAGGCACTGCTCAGCCATAGCTACGGCCCTGGTGCGTCACCAGCCCTGGTTTAGACGCAGATCCAACACACAGCACCCATGGCTGCTACGAGGAACGTTAACTCCCAGCCCATCCCAGCCCAACGTCATGCTCCCAGGCAGGTGGCTCTCCTGGGGACGGTCACTGAGTCGTTCTCTGACAGCAGGACAATGTGTGTAGGTAACTGGCAGGGCTGGGTTTGAGCTGGGAAGCAAGAGAGCTCTTGACTTCACTCCAATACAAATTGTGCCCATGTTGCCATGAGCTCTATTGTTGTGACATCCCATCTGTCACAGCCTCCCTTTGTTTTGAGTGGGAAACGGCATTCGCTGTCTGATGCCACTGGCTGAGGTTGCTGGGGGCTGGTAAAGCAGCGACCGCGTAACCAGCACCTTGCACCTGGAACTGGGGATGTCGCTGTGTCTGCCTGAGTGCCTCCTGGAAGTGACACTCTGCAATGGCACCGTGGGCTTTCCGAGTCCCTCAATGGTTCCTGACCAAGTTTGCTTAATTTACCATTTCAAAAACATTCTGTTCTAATTACTGCTCATCTGCTTTTTGACTCATCTGTCACTGTTTGCAATGAAGACTTTACAATTGACAGGGATAAACAATGCTGCTGGAGCTGTGAGCCAGGAGAGGATCCGGCTCCTTCTCCTGGAACCGAGCTGGCTTTGCAGAGCTGGTGGGAATGAAGAATTATAACAATAAACAGATAGGGTTTGCCATGACACAGAGACAAAACGGATCAAGCAAAGACGCTTCTTTCTTTTTCTAAACAACTCTGTGAGTACAGGCTGGGTTTGAAAAGTGTATTGGGCTTTTTGGGGCAAAGCCATCCTCGACACATCCCGTACATGGTGAAGATGTTCTGGTTCCAGACTGCCCCGTGCCACTGAAACTCTTGGGTACCTTCATGATGCAGACTTCCTGGACATACAAGAAGTCCCACCACCACGCTTCGCTCTGAAACCGTTGTGAGTGGTTGACCAGCAGCGTTCCTCCCTTTGCCCTGTTCTGCCCCACTCCTGCTCACCCGTCCTGCTGCGCTGCTCCGCAGTGACGCACGCGGGGCCCTAAGCTCTGCGCAGCAGCTGCTGGCCTCAGCACTGGCTTACTGCATCAGGGCTTACGGTGGCACCTTCGCGTACCGGGCAGATAAACCCCTAATCCTGCCTGTGTGCCCAGGTGCGGGTATGAGCAGCCGCATTCGCAATTAGATAATGGCACCGCTCCGGTCCCGCCAACACATGTGAAAAGTTAATGGAGAGGGACTTAGGGCGAGCGGGGCGTGTGTGGGGACGTGGTGCTTCCACGTTAATGGGAAGGAAGACCTTTGGGACGGTCCAGAGCCATTGTGGCCCACCTGGGGTGCGGACGGCCAGGTCGTCCTTGCTCCGTGCTTGAGGCCCTTCAGACCTTCCCCCCTCAGAGTGAAGGTTTCCCAGCTTGGTCCCTTCTCCAAAGGGAGCGCTGAGCTTTGGGCTTTTTCCCTTTAAACTTTTTGCCTGTGGTGACCTAACCCGCAGGGAGCACTGGTGAAAACCAGCTGAGGCCAAGAGGAGCTGCTGCCCCCCTCACCCCGTGAGCTCCGGCGGCTCCCCCACGTCCTGCGCTGGGTTGGAGCCCCTGGATGGGGCTCTCGCAGGTCCCCCTGCTCCGCTCCTGGCTGCAAGGAGCGCTCGGCACAGCCCCGACCGCAGCCGGGACAGCGAGGGG
>NW_010147127.1:3154-3690 GCF_000699245.1 Pterocles gutturalis | reverse complement strand
GACCCGCCTGCCAGTGAGAACGGTGATAAACGGTGGGTGGGAAAAAGAGAAGAGATGGGAAATGGCTTTGGAGCTTAAAAGATGAGTGGTGATGGTGCGAGCTGTGAGGAACCACCTTCTGCAGAAGTGGCTTCTGCGGGTGGCTTCATGGTGCTGGCTCTGCTGTACGTGTTGTCCCACCGAAAACTTAGGAAAAGGTACAGTGGGAGTTTCTGGCTGGCACAAAGAACGTTTCCATCACAGCTGAGCACATTGAGTGGGGGGGCAGAGACACGGGGGACGAGGGAGTGGGAGGCTCCAGCGGCAGCTTCCCCTCTGGAATCTGATGGCTCTGCGAGGTCTGGGGAGACCGAGGGTGGCTGTCAGCCAGTGTTTGAAGTCAAGTGTTGGCTTCAGCTCAGAACCTCCCATCAGTGCCCTTGTCCAGCGCCTTTTCAGCACCAGTGCAGAACAGTACCTGTCCAGGATGGACTGGGTCACTTATTAGGTATTACCAGTGCAATTAGCACAGCCCGAAACACATACAAAGCCAGGCA
>NW_010147127.1:2264-3115 GCF_000699245.1 Pterocles gutturalis | reverse complement strand
TCAGTGCTTCACTGTGGTGGTCAAACCTCCCCAGCCCCGTCCTGGAGCAGGAAAAGAGCTGGCTGAGAGCGTGTGGAGAGGGGTTGGTGATGCTCGAGCTGCCCAAGAGCCTCCTCCTGCAGTCTCCTGGGGGAGTGGTGGCTGTGGTGGGGATGGGTCTCCAGTGGGGACGGGCTGGTGTCACAGACCCGCTTTCCCTTTGTGAGTACCTCTGTATGGGGAAACTGAAGCACGGACGTCCAGCTCCAGATCATGGGGTGCAAACACTGGCCATAACCCTCGCTCCCTGGGGAGCGGCGCAGCCGTGCTGAGGAGCTCAGCTGTGCGCGTGGAGCTGCCGTCTGGGTGCCCCAAATGAAAGGTGTGGTCTTTATATATGACCATGAGCCCTGGTCTCCAGCAATGACAGCGCGGGCCAGAGACAGGTGTCACCTTAATGCCTTCCCAGGAAAGCCAATTACCCCTGGATGATTATGATTAATAATTCTCTAAGCCCTAATCGCGCTGACACCGGTGCCTGCAGCTTACCCCAGGGGCCACTTTATAAGGGGCACCCTGCGGAGGGGAGCGGAGCCACTTCTCCTCAGGGTGACGGCAAAGGCTGAGCGGTGGCGGGACCCCCACTGCAGAGGCGATCCCCCCGCGCCCAGAGAACACCCCTGAGTACGAGCAAAAGGCACCTCGCAAACCGCAGCCATGAACGGCACAGAAGGCCAAGACTTCTACGTGCCCATGTCCAACAAGACCGGGGTGGTGCGGAGCCCCTTCGAGTACCCCCAGTACTACCTGGCTGAGCCCTGGAAGTTCTCTGCGCTGGCTGCCTACATGTTCATGCTGATCCTGCTGGGCTT
>NW_010147127.1:1906-2195 GCF_000699245.1 Pterocles gutturalis | reverse complement strand
CGGTCGCCGACCTCTTCATGGTGTTTGGCGGCTTCACGACCACCATGTACACCTCGATGAATGGGTACTTTGTCTTTGGAGTTACAGGGTGCTACATCGAAGGCTTCTTTGCTACTCTGGGCGGTGAGTTCTCCAAATATTCGAAAATCTTCTGCCAGGAATTGCCCCAGGCTTTAGGAGGGGGAGGGAGGATGCTCAGATGATCTTGGAAAAACGTGGTACCTGGAAGGTCCATGGGCTGCGGCTGCTGTGGGCTGAGGCCGTGTCAGTGTGTCAGGTGGGAGGTGCA
>NW_010147127.1:1007-1885 GCF_000699245.1 Pterocles gutturalis | reverse complement strand
TTTTTGGGACCTTATTTTGGTAGCCACCTGCTCAGTATCCTGAGAACAACAGCGCAGCCATGAAAAGCAACCAGTAGCAGATTTGCAGTTGTTGGATTTGCACATCTCTTTGGCTTGCTTTCCGCCTTGAGAGATGACAAATGTGTTCCTCCTGTTCCGCGGGGCTGAGGCTGTCATTCGCTCTGATGTGGTGCGTGGTGGTGCAGGCGAGTGAGGCTGGCTCTTCTCCCTGTGCCAGCCAGGCTTCGACCGAAACAGATGTGAAATGAAAGTTGTGTCTCTGGAAACGCCCTCCTCCATTCAGCTCAGCCCGCAGCCGCAGGCGACTGTTTTCCCGGTTCGGTCCTTGTGGCACGAGTTTCCTGGGCAGCTGTGGGTAGTGAGGGGAGATCCTGGGACGATCCTGGGACAATCCTGGGATGATCCTGGGACGATGGGAGCTCACTGCATCTTGGAGTGGGACCGTGCGCTTGCAGGCGCAGGTGCTTGAGCGGTGTGATCCCGGCATGGCTCTCGGAACACAGCAGCAAAGTGGTTCCGGGGGGTCGGCAGTGAGGTGAGGAGGCGTCTTCTCACACCCTCCCACTGCATCTGCACGTGGCCTTTGTTCGTTTCTCTTTCTGAGCCCTTGGTGGAGATTTAACCACTGCCAGGACTCTTCCCCGGGAACAACCATCCAAGGAGCCTCATGCTGGCATCAGCGCGTTTTTCTCCTCCTGTTGCTCAAAGTCCCCGTGTCCCCACCCCTCTCTCTCCCTGGCGCAGGTGAAATCGCTCTCTGGTCGCTGGTCGTCCTGGCCATCGAAAGATACGTAGTGGTCTGCAAGCCCATGAGCAACTTCCGCTTCGGGGAGAACCACGCCATCATGGGCGTAGCC
>NW_010147127.1:340-674 GCF_000699245.1 Pterocles gutturalis | reverse complement strand
GGGGACTGTCCCTGTCCCCAGTGCCGGGAAGGGGCCCTCGGGGGCCAAGGCTGCCCCTCCACGAGGAGGGAAATCGCAAACTCCAGACGTGCAGCTCGAGCCCTGAGCCTGCATCCCATGCCGGCGCAGCCCGCCCCAGCTCCATCCCGTTTCCGTTCCCTTCTGCCCGCAGGCGGCCGCCCAGCAGCAGGAGTCTGCCACCACCCAGAAGGCAGAGAAAGAGGTGACCCGCATGGTCATCATCATGGTCGTCGCCTTCCTGATCTGCTGGGCCCCCTACGCCAGCGTCGCGTTCTACATCTTCACCAACCAGCGCTCCGACTGCGGGCCCATC
>NW_010147127.1:0-297 GCF_000699245.1 Pterocles gutturalis | reverse complement strand
CCGTGATTTACATCGTCATGAACAAACAGGTAACGGGCGGGATGCCAGGCTGTCGCCTGCTTTGTGTTTCGCTTTGCAGCAGCTTGCGGAGAGTTACGGCAGCTCGAGGTACCCGTGGGCTGGGAGGGGAGTTTGTTTCCAGGTGATCTTGTTCCGGCATGCAGGAGGGTGACCGTGCAGCTCACCCTTGGTGTTGTATACACCTCATAAACAGAAGATCATCCCGTCCGAAATGACCCAGGCGGGCAGGGCGGGCAGGGTGGGCAGCAGGCAGCGGGGAAGGAGACTCCACCAGCA
>NW_010147126.1:639-953 GCF_000699245.1 Pterocles gutturalis | reverse complement strand
AGCGTTTGTCTCTCATTGCATTAGGCGCTGGGAGGGGGACGGCAGCGGGCACAATCTACTTACAAGACCAATTTGCGGAGCTCAATTCCCTTGATAAAGTGGGAATATTCCTGCGAGGCGCCGCGGCCCCAGGGTGTCTGGCTGCAGCCGAGGGGCCGGCGGCAAGTGGCAATTGATTGTTCTGGCCCCACACCTTGGGCTCAGCCCCACAGACAGGGCTCGTGTGGGGCTGTCTCCAGCCTCGGCCCCCAGGCACCCCCAGGGAAGAAATCTGCGACGCTGGGGGGGTGAGGCCATGGAGGAGGCCAGAGAAG
>NW_010147126.1:0-348 GCF_000699245.1 Pterocles gutturalis | reverse complement strand
CCGTGCCAAGGCGTTGCCCCTGGGTGCTGGCAGGGCGCCCCCGGGGTGACACTTGCTGCAGGGGGGGATCCCCAGCCCCATCCCCAGCAGGGTTCCCGGGGCGATGGCATGGGCAGATGCCTCCCAGCCACCCACATCTCACCTGCCGCGTCCTGCAGCCCGGCACTGGGGGTGCCGTGTCCCCCCGCAGGCACGGTGGCACAGGGACAGCGCGATGTCCCCTTCCAGAGACCCCGCGGTGATGGGAAAGGATGCTGATGGCAATCCCGGGGTGGGTCTGCAGGCAGGACGGTGAGACACAAGGGGCTGTGCAGGGGATGGGGGCGGCGGGGGCACAATGGAGGGGTG
>NW_010147125.1:10926-14425 GCF_000699245.1 Pterocles gutturalis | reverse complement strand
CCTTGAGGTCTTTTCCAACCTTAATGGATCTATGATTCCATGATTCTATGTGGCAAGACTGTGACTTGCAAAGTTAATGTGGTTTCATTTAAATCACAATGCACAATTACTTGGTTGCAGTGTCTGAGCCTTACTTACCAGCAAGCTCTTTGCTCCAGAGAATATACTTTTGAATTATGCACTGAATGTTCCCAGGAACCTGTTGGTATTGTCTTCTGTCCGTTCCTGTTAATCTTCTGCCACCCTTCTCATGTCTGGGCCTTACAGAGAAAACTCAACTGCTTGTCTCACCAAGATAAAAACTAGGATTATAATCATAGGTATTGGGTTGGGTATTTTTTGCCTTTATTTTTTTTTTTTTTCCAGTTGTAACAGAACAAAAAATGCTCAAAGGCAAAGGGAGGAAGAGCATATCTAGGCGAGTGACATATGGTTTAAGATGTGGACTTTTAGTGCAGTGGAATTTGCTTCAGTGGATTCCTGTTATACGCCTTTTGCAGTTGCTGGAATAAGATGTCCCTGGTGTCAAAGGCAAACACACAAGAGACAGGGAACTCAAGAGTGCATAAATGTGATAGACAATAATATGTAGTGGGTGCTGCTGCCATACAATTATGATGTGATATGATATTATGTACAATAGCTGAACTATTCTTCCTGCAACACAGCTAAGGGCTAGTATAACATGGGTTCATTTCCTTGGATCAACATGGGATGTATTAAAAAATATTTTGCTGGGCAAGGTGAGGCTTTTCAGGCTTAGATAATCCTACTGCCTGCTCCAGAGCTCACTGAGATGTGTAACAAAACAACGAATCCCTACTGATTGGCTAATCTTCCTTTTCAGTAACACTTCAGAGTGTTTCCCTTTTCCACTTAAGAACAGAGCTGCGAGTAAGTGGGTCTCTGGCACAGAAATGTCCGTGAAAGTCCCACCATGGGCTCCAGCTTCAAGCTTGTGATCTCTGTGTCACTGGTCGTAGATTGTCCTGGAGTTGAACTCAGCTACTGCTAGGTGGAGACCTGGTGTTTGGCTCGGGGCTCCAGGGAAGAGGAGAGGAAACAGGTGGATTGTATAAGCAAACCTCCATATGTCAGTACCCGTGCACTTGTCAGGTGAATTTATCTCTTCCAGCTGCACTGCTCGGAGAGTCAATCTTTCAGTGTATATTTATCTGATGTATTATGTCTCTGAAATGTGCTGTCATCTTCTTTCAGAGAAGAGCTTTGTGACATAGAGAATGTAATTAAGAGGGTGATCTAGCATCACCATAGGGTCCCACAGTATGAATCAAAGTACCAACTGACAGCATCTGATTGGGCTGGGTGCTCTACAGGGGGATTTAACCCCTGTCCAAGAGAAAAGAGGAAAGAGGAAAGGAGTTGACTGTCATCTTACAGAGAAGAGGAACAATGCACTGAGACAATGTGTTTTGAGAAAGCAAGTAGTAATTCAGAGGAGCAAAGGTGGAAATGTGGAAGAAGTGTTGTACTATGGGCTTCTAGTTCGTGTTTCAGGTGGTCTGTGTTGTGTATAAACTTCTGTTATTTCAAAGCTATTCTTCTAAAAATGTGACACCCATGGAAAAAATTTCCTAAAGAAAGAAAAATAATGCCCAGAATTGAAAGAAAGGGACCCAAAGTATGCAAACCAGAACCCCACTTCCTTGAGTTTGAAAGGGTGTTTTTCAGTTCCTGCTCTATGCTACAGATATGTTCCTGGATTTAGTTGCTTGTCTTTGAATTATGTTATGCACTTGTTCAAAATTTATGGGAATTTCTGTACAGGAGTCACATCTATCTCTAAATTTGAACTACTGTTGAAATTTAAAAGTTGTAAAAAGACAAAACAAGAAAAGAAAAGAAAAAAATCTGTTTTTTTAGGTTGTCCCGGGGCCAAGAAGAATGAGTTCCTGACTAGTGTTTTGGATGCATTGTCCACTGATATGGTGCATGCAGTCTCCGATCCATCATTGTCTTCTAGTCGGTGGGTTTCAGATCCTTTTTGTGTGTCTTTGAAAGAATTCTGACAGTGGTGAATGAATCGTTGAGGGCTTTGAGAAGTAATTATTCTTCTGCCTCCCCAAAGGGTAAATTTCCAAGAAGCGATCTAGGAGAGTTGACTTCAAATTTGCCCCCTATGGACTATGTTCACTAAATACAGATGCACTTGATAGCTGAATTCTCAGCAGCAGCACAGCTTGGAGTTTATCTGTAGCTGCTGGTGCAGCTGTGGCTCAGTCTTTGTTCTCCTCTCAGGCTTTATTTGATAAATGTGTGCTGCCTTCCTGATTCATATTTTGCCTGTCTGCTTGTAAAGCAAACCAATGTTATCGACAGTCAGAGGCAGAATTAAAAATGCACAAGTGCTGTCAAACTCTGGGTGTCTGCAGGTCAGGTGCTCACCAGCTGAAGAGGAGGTGGCATTTATTGTTAGAACTTACCCTGTAATTCAGTACATTTAGGTGTTTTATCTCTAAGAGCATCCATCCTGGGTTGTAATTGGAGCCTAAGTATCTGGCGATGCTGACTGTTGGCCTACTTCGTTTGAGTATATTACATGTGTTCATGTCTCTGCCATCTATGAAATTGTCTTTTTCTCTTTTGTTTCTCTCTTCACTTTCCTGTTTCAGGAAATGAAAGGGGAAAGCACTGTTTTCTGAGTATGGTGCTGTCCTCAACACAGTTTCAGAGAGTTAACTGAGAGCAGAGTCCAGCGCTCAGCGCGAAATTTAGAATACAGTTGGCCAAAGCAAAAAAAGAGGGATTGACTATAAGAAGCTAGGGGCCAAAGCAGGGAGGTGTATGTAACAAAGCGTCTGACAGTGATTTAACTGTTCTAAAATAAAGGTATAAACTGAGTTTTACATATCAGAATTCAGACTAAACTCTTGTTTTGTGTTTCAGGGTTTCAGAACCTGATCCAAACCATACTCTGGAAGAGAGAGTGGTCCATTGGTATTTCAAACAGCTCGATAAAAATTCCAGTGGTGACATTGGCAAGAAAGAAATCAAGCCATTTAAGAGATTCCTAAGAAAGAAATCAAAACCTAAAAAATGTGTAAAGAAGTTTGTGGAATACTGTGATGTGAACAACGATAAGTCTTTATCAGTTCAAGAATTAATGGGTTGCTTGGGAGTAACAAAAGAAGAAGGTAAAACAGAAACAAAGAAGCGCCATAGTAAGAACTTTTTCTACCTTGTTCACTAGATTCTTCAAAGATGAAGACGTCTGATATTTGTATATGCCAGAAGTATACAAAATTAAAGAATACACGTGTCAGTAGCTAATGAAGCTGTGGCTTAGGGCAGATGTCAGGAAAGCTGCTTCTCTGTAGGCAAATCATCGCTTGGCTCCAACAGAATCAAGAACTTTCTGACCGTTAAGTGTATTATAGTAGGAAACCTAAGAGGATATGATAACATTAACAGTCATCAAAGAGCCAGTTTAATGTTATTACAGTACTATGTCCTGAGTGAGTGGAAGTATCACACCTGT
>NW_010147125.1:0-10895 GCF_000699245.1 Pterocles gutturalis | reverse complement strand
TGCTGGGAAGGAAACACATTGTTGAGCTTTCCAATGACATCTCATTTCTCAAATGTGGTTTAGAGATAGAGCAAGGAATGTGGTCATCTGCCAAACAGGTGGAACAACTGCTGGTACACAGCCGCCTTACCTTGCTGCCAAACTGATAGAAAGGGGAACAACCAACTGCAGTGTGTAATGCTCCCTGCAGAGCTCAATCACACAATTCCTGAAAACAAATAATAAATTAAAAAAAAAAAAAGCTGTAAACAGCAACACTAGATCCCCTTACTGTAAGAAGTTGTAGAAAATGAATATGGGCAAATTGTTTGGTTTGCCTGGGACAATAAAATGAATCCAGGCCAGTAAAACAAAGGTGTCAGAGGAAATGAAAAGCAAGTCAAGTGGGAAATGCAGTCAGAAATAGCATGCTTTCCACCAAATGAGTTGTATTGGAGCCTAGAAAGGAAATACTGCAGAAAGAAGGAATAGCTCTACATCGTACTAATAAAGTAAATTATCTGTATCTCACAGAAACAGATCTCTCGAAACGAATATATCAAATGTAGATTTTTTTTCTGTATTTTTTGCAGACATAATAATAATACCTTGAGATTTTCACTTAGGTGAGGGAGGTGAAAAAACTGTATATGAAGGTGGATGACTGTTGTTATCTTTGTGCTATAAATGCGGAAACTGAAACATAACGCCTTTTTCATTTACACCGTTTGGCAGACTAGTGTCTTAGAGTGGAGGCCATTATGTCACCCCGTATGTTAACATACAGACACCTCTGTCCTGCTGCAGCTGGTACTCCGTCATCTTATTGTAGATTAAATGTGGGTCCAAAATCATTGCTAAAGGACATAAAGGAAAGATATAGCAAGACTCAAACCAAACCCCAGTTTTTCCTGTGGCCGTTTCAGTGAAAAAAACACAAAGATTAGGATTCTCCTGCTTCATATAAGTTGATTTTATGAAGATTACATGCAGGTTTAACTAAAGAAAAAAATTATGTTCACCATAACTGGAGATTTTCAACAGAGCTTCTCAAAAAAAAAAAAAAAAAAAAAAAAAAAAGTAGTCAATAATCAGAACATTATTTTTTTGGAAGGAAAAAATATCCCAGAACTTTTACATTGAAAAACTAATGGTGTTCAGTTGGAAAAAAATTCTAAATTAAATAATTTGATTGCTTTCCTAGAAATACAATAGGCGAGACAATAAACACTGCTTTTGTTGGACTATCAGCATTCTGGTTTTCTTGATAATTAAAATTTCGTTTCTGATAATCCTTTCACTTGCACAAAAGAAATCACTTGCCACTCCACTAAAGCTAGAGTTATATTTCTAGGAATAGGTGAGATCCCATCACCTGAGGTGTGAAAGCTGAGATTAGGAGGCTGCTCTCTATCGTTCTGTGAGTCCCAGGTGTCTTGTGAGAATCATTTGAAGCAATATAAGAGCCAGAGGGCTGCAAAGCGTACTTTCTCAGGGGAATGGTAGTTTCTGGAGTATTTTTCAAAGTCCAGTTTCATTCCCCTTTGTCCCAATGCAGCTCGATTGACTAACAAACTGACATGGAAAACCAAGAGGGCAAGTTCCTCCCCAGCCTTCCAAGTTTGTGAAGTTCAATGGGCCAGCAGGCTCATGTAGATGGTTTTTTTGTTGTTGATTTTTTTTTCTTTTTTTTTTTTCTTCATTTAGAGAGCACTGTCTTGGACTTTGCCACTAATAAACTTAAAAACCAGCGATAATCTTGCTGTTTTATAGATTAAATGTGAACAATGTCTTTGGCTGGTAGAGCTGTTCCTGTGCAATGTCTTTAAGCAAAGTGAATGCTTTCCAGACAGTTTGCTTGTCCATGGTTCTTTCCCACCAAGGATAACAGACTATATTTACTACTAAGATTTTAATACGTTTGAAATGCCCAACACTGACTAGATGCAATCTGTCCTAAGCAAAAGTCACATATTAACTGCCAAGAAATAGTCACTCAGTTTTCATACAATGTGATAGAAGCAACACCTCTGCTGAGGAAAGAAAAAAGTGGATACTTCAATGAAAGATCTGAAATATTTTATCTCATTTATTGAAAGCTATGCAGTTTCCCTGCTCTAAAAAATACCAGAGAATTTCAGTTCTTCGTGATGCTACGTGTTACTTGCAGATTATATTAATAATGTTTTCTTTTCCTTTCTTTAGCAGCCCCTAAAACCAACACTGAGAGCACTTCATCCAGCAGGCAGGTGAGTCCTGAGGAGGACAAGACCTCCGTTCCTGCCTTGCCCAGCTGAACTTCTTGGTGTTTTATCAGTTCTCACTGCAGCTTCAAGCTACATTCATCTGCCATTCTGCAGACTTGCCAGAAAAATGGAGAGCAGCATCCTGGCTAACAAATTTTCACTTAAGTTCTGTCTAAGGAAAGCTGAATTAGCCAACTACAGCGTGCAGAGTAAATGTGCATAAATGCAAAGTGGATTGTGTCTGTGTGTGGATGTTCCTAGTGTAATTGGCACCTAGGTTAGTGGTAACTAGATGAGTGTAATTAAGCCCTCACATAATTCTTCTGCATTCCTGAATGTCAGCATTCCCATGCACTTTTAAATGTGCACTGCTTTATCTTCATTTACCTTTGGCTTTCATTGAATTCCGTTAACTTTCCAGTGAGTCACACTACAGACAAACTTGTACTGAAATTATTCTTTGTGAGAAAAGCCATGCATTTCCCGTGCCCTATGAAAATCTATACCTTTCACAAACCCCACTACATTACTGTATGGTGGTTTTAAACACCTTTTAAAATCTTAGTGTTGAGATGAGGGCTGTCACTTTCAACTGCCTTTGCTGGCTGAGCAAAATGATGCTGGGTAACGAAGATTTGCATCAGTCTGCTGCCGTATGTTAAAAATTAAATTTGTTAGGTCTGCAGAATGATGGCTGCAAGTAAAATGTCAAGTGCCCTGACAACATAATCTGTGATCTGCTTTTGCACCAATTTCTTGAAAAGACTTCATTTTGTTTTTCTGAATAATACCAGCATATGTCATTCATGGCATTTTGGCTGCTCGAGGCATTCAGAGCTACAAAAGGCACAAAACCAGAATTTTTAAATCAAGGAATGATACAGGTTGAAAAGGAGGGATTCAAACGGAAGCTCGAGAAAAAGGTTAAAAAAGGGCTGCTCATTTGTGTGTGTCTGTTGTCATAATCATTAGTCCTAAAGATTCACTTTTCTGGACAACGTGGGCACAAATTCCTCACATTTTTGCATCGGTCTGAAGAAGGACTTGTGAGTCTGATGGTTATTTGAATGGTCTAGTAAATGAATCACCTTCCTACCATTCTTGCCTCACTTTTGTATTAGTTAGAGGAATTAAATTCTTAATTCCCACAAAAGCATCAGCAAATGATGAATTGTTTTTAAATATATTCATACAAACATGTTACAAGAACAGCTCAGGTTACTCTGCAGCTGGGGAAACAGGAATTTGTCTAAAAATATCCCAAAACTATAGTTGTGGGTAATGTCTTCCCATCTATCAGAAAGCTAGATTAATTTGTTAAAACTGAACCCAGGGTGAACCTCCCCACAAGCCAAGAGAAATCTCCCTCTCATTGTTGCTAGTCAATTTATTACTGTCTTTATCTCTGATTTGTTTGATGTTGGGTTCACACATCCTAAGGCAAGCTCCTCATTGGTTGTGGGTTCTACCAGAGACCTCCTACATACCCTTCATGGAATATAAAATATTCTCACAGCTAGAGGGATGTGATAAGTTTCTGTTTGTTTAAACAAATGTTTGTGGTCTTAACTTTTCAAGTTCCCCCCCGCAAATCACTTCTGCTTTAAACAAGGCAGCCTGAAAACAATTATCCTGTCGGAACTCAAAAAATGTTCAAAGGGGTTATTTGAATTTTAATTATATAATGGCAATTACGGGCACACATGCATTACACTTGAAGCATGACAATCCTTCTCCCCTTTCTTGTAATCTGATCCTGACTTGCAGAATCTGTAATAAAAGTGTCCTAGTTCATCTATGTTTTTTAATTTTGTCCAATAATTTTGCTGACTCTGCACCAATTGTTTTCAAAGCTGCTGCTGACAAACGATAGCCTTGAATTAAGGCTGGCTCAGCAAACCATCTGTTGGCAGTTTCACACGCTAACAATGCAAGGCTGCAAATGCAGAAGGTGGCTTTCATCACAAAAGTTTTCACTTGAAAGGAAGTTACTGAAAAGCAACAGGGCTGGGTAGCAGCTGGTCAAAGAAAACCACCCATCTAAGAAGGAGTGCTCAGATTGGCCCCACTCAGGAGATGGACACTCAAGAGCTCATTTTCTACAAGTTTATTGCAGCAGTTCAATTATGTATATGCTTATGTGTGCTTAGGCACGTATTCCTGAATATTTTTTTATAATATATATGCACATCTGTCTCTGTAGAGGTACATACAAGCTTACTGAAATAAATTAGATATAAATACATATATTGCTATGCTGAGTCTCAGCCATGGTTGCTCTAAAGGAGGTCAAATACATGATGGATCCGACAGAACTGGGGTAGTGGCCAGGTATAATTCCCTTGCTCAGCTCCACCCTGTCCAACAAACATACACATACGTGTGCTCACGCTGTCAATGAGACCCAGAGG
This sequence comes from Pterocles gutturalis, assembly GCF_000699245.1. Lineage (NCBI taxonomy): Eukaryota > Metazoa > Chordata > Aves > Pterocliformes > Pteroclidae > Pterocles > Pterocles gutturalis. The sequence goes on along the minus strand of NW_010147125.1, from coordinate 6,259 downwards.
GTCTTTTGCAGCCCAGCAAAAAGTTTACAAGGAAACTACAGATTGTTCATAAGACTTTGGCCAGCAGCCCATTCCTTATACATCACATGCCACAGAAAGGTATATTGCACCAGGGACTTGCCCAGGCAGTTGCTAAAACCAAGAGTTTGACAGGTATAGATTTAAAGAGGCCATAGGTAAGAAATAGTAAAGATGTTGCTTGCAGATGCCATGAATGACTACAGGAATTTTTTTATGCCCCATATATATTTGCGCAGAATTCTTCTTCTGATAGTGGCATGTGGCCACTGCTGAGAAATAGAGATAAATATTCATACTTGATTACTTGAAAACTTCATGAATAATGCAAATTTTTCCAACTTTCTTTCTTTCAGCAAGTTTCTAAGAAGCAAGGGTGAGCAGCTCATGGATCTAAAGCAGATCTCTTTGACATGTGGGAGATTTCCTCACCAAAAGGCAATAAAAACAAATGTAGTATTTGCACTTTGTACTTAAAAATGTAAATTCACTTTGTAGAAATGACATATTTAAACAGACTTTTTTTTTTTCTTTTTAATCCTTGAAAATGTAATGGCTAGTTTTGAAAAAATATCACATACAATGTATGTGTATTCTTTTGTTGTCTGAAATATGTAAAACATTTTGGAGATGTAAAAGTTTGCATTTAAACCATTTTTTAAAAGATAGCTTTTTTGGCAAACAGTAGCATAGAAACCTGATTCTATGTATTTTGGTTTCAATAGTATGCCTTGTTTTTCTTAAGCAATACTGTCATTTACGTAGAGTTATGCTGAAAAGTCTACTGTATTCTCAGTTTTGTCCAAGCAGTGTTGGATGTTTCAGGTTTGCAGGACTGAGGGAAGTGTGAAAATTGCTGTTTACTTGGTTTGCCATTTTCAACTGAATAGATTTTTCATCGGTGGCAATATTTTGTTTTGTTTTGTTTTTATTGTTATTATGCTTTCCAAAGATCATGCAATGAGAATACAACCACTAACGGATTCAAAACAGTTATTCTGCAGTTGAGGTGCTTCTAGAAAAATGTTTCCTTTTATCCATTTTTGAGATACCTTCCATGATAAATTTTAGCAGGATTTTTTTCCCATTTCTTTTCGCTTGGGTTATTAATACAGCAGACCAACAAGGAGTAAGGTGGATTGGAGTATCACTCCAGTCGGGTTCAGCCTGGACCCAGAAACGTGTTTCTGTGGTCCGTGCAAAACAGGAGCAGAGGTTATATGGGTCAGAATTGTAAATCTAACTATAGACAGGGAAGGCTGAAGAGATTGTTCAGCCTTTTCTTCCCCTGCACTTGGCTGCCCCCATCAACTCTTCGATTTGCCTTGGGGTCTGCTAGAGGTAAAGCTAAACAAATTATGAACAGTTGCCACCAGAAGGGGCTGCTCACATCACCCCTGCCTGAGGCTCTTTCCTTGCAGTCTGGAAGAAGTTCTTTACAAGTTTTCATACCCTCTCTGTCATTTTCCCCCCAATGCTATTTTGTGTGCGTGCCTGAGGAGAATAAGACCTTGTGGATGTGAATTTAGAGCAGGTGACACAAGTGAAAAAGGTTCATCTCTTGAACAACTGTGAGTTACAAGCAGTTGGGTTGATTGATGCAGTGGTAGATGCACTGCTGGCATCTGAGAGCTGACATGAAAAGGCAGCAATGTGGCAACAAGCAGTGATTTCATTCTGGTTTGTTTAAATTACGTGTGGGATCTGACATGTGACTAGCTAATCATAATAGCACCTTGGCTTGAGCTTGTACCTGGAAAAGCTTTTTTGCAAATAAAAATGTTTAGTTTAATTCAACATATGCTGAAGTGATAGGAAACACTGTATGCAGTGGAACTGTACCCCAAAAATTGTGTACTCTAAGCTTTGGCAGCAGGAGGAACCAAAATGCAACTGTCTGTTGTCTTGTGTTTTTGTTTTAAAAAGTATTTGTTATTCTTTTATACTACTAAACTTTGAATTTGATCTTCTTTGTAGATTAAAGATCAGTATGTTATCAAATTGTGCTGGTGGTTTTTCTCCTGCGACACAGATAGGCATGTTTGGAAGCAGTTACACACAGTGGGGACTTCAACACTGCGTTGAATTTACAAGAAACCTCATGGCTTCCCATTGTGTCCATCTTATTTTCTTCCCTTGCCCCTTTTTTGAATTCTCTCCTAAGGTTGTTCATGCCTCATTGACACCAATGCTTTCTCAAAATAGTGATTTTCAGTCCAGATCCTTTGTTGCTGCGATCTCCATGTAGCTTCAGCTTGGTCTCTTGCCTCTTCTTCACAAGTGCGATGGGGCATAGGGAGAGATCACACCTTTTCCCCTCAGTGTGGGTGTGAGCTGCTGGGGAACTTTCAACCTGACTGGAAACAATGAGGAATCACAGAATCACAGAATCACAGAATGTTAGAGGTTGGAAGGGACCTGGAAAGATCATCTAGTCCAATCCCCCTGCCGGAGCAGGAACACCGGAATCAGATCCCACAGGAACGCATCCAGGTGGGCTTTGAATGTCTCCAGAGAAGGAGACTCCACACCCTCTCTGGGCAGCCTGTTCCAGTGCTCTGTCACCCTCACCATGAAGAAGTTTTTTCTCGTATTCAAGTGGAACCTCCTATGTTCCAGCTTGAACCCATTGCCCCTTGTCCTGTCATTGGATGTCACAAAGAGCCTGGCTCCATCCTCCTGACACTCACCCTTTACATATTTACATAAACATTCATTAGGTCACCCCTCAGTCTCCTCTTTTCCAGGCTAAAGAGACCCAGCTCCCTCAGCCTTTCCTCAGCAGGGAGATGCTCCATTCCCTTCATCATCTTCATGGCTCTGCGCTGGACTCTCTCCAGAGAGTGAGGCAAACCCTGACAATACTCAGCACCTGGTTAGGTGGGCACAGTATGGTGAATAGCAACATTTTGCAAGAATCATAGAATCATTAAGGTTGGAAAAGACCTCAAGTATCATCAAGTACGGCCATCAAACCAACAGCACCTAACCCACTAAACCATGTCCCTGAGCACCACATCTACACGTTTCTTGACCCCCTCCAGGGATGGTGACTCCACCACTTCCCTGGGCAGCCTGTTCCAATGCCTGATCACTCTTTCAGGGAAGAAATTTTTTCTAATATCCAGCCTAAACCTCCCCTGGCACAACTTGAGGCCGTTTCCTCTTGTCCCAACACTTGTTACTTTAGAGCAGAGCCCAGCACCCCCCTCACTGCCCCCTCCTTTCAGGCAGTTGTAGAGAGTGATGAGGTCTCCTCTCAGCCTCCTCTTCTCCAGACTAAACAAACCCAGCTCCCTCAGCCGCTCCTCAGAGGACTTGTGCTCTAGGCCCTTCACTTCTTTGCCATTCTCTGGACCTCCTGAACTAGATGCTGAAGCATCTGATTCCACCACTGTGTCCTTTGGAGACAATGTCAATGTAGGCAATCCAATATTCTGCCATGTCCATGGTTTGACACGGCAGCCCATTTAAACTGGGAGGGTGTGTGGGGAGGCAAATATGGACTAGCCACTTGATTATGTAGTGAGTGGTCTTAAACGCTTATCAGAACACAAATAAATGCTATAGGCATTCTGTTAGGTATCCAAAGACTTCTACAACATTGGGTCATTTAATGACTCTACAATGACTGAAACTTTGTACACATCGTGTCATCACCTTAATGGTTCATTTAAATTTCCAGCCATTACACCACCTGGCTATATGCAGTACCGTGTTCTCATAGTTCCATTTAGAGCCCAGACTCCTGACTGGAACACACGTGAGAGACTGCTAAATTCACCTTTGGGTTCCTGTGTCTCCCATATATCCACAGGATAGTTAAACTCAGAAAAATCTTGTCCCTTCTAGTTGTAACCAAGCTCTGCCTTGATGCCAAAAAGGAAGCGATGTGGCCAGGCCCTTAGGCTCACACTACAGTACCAGTGTTTACTTAGTTCCACAGTAATTAATTAGTCCTAGTTTTTATCCCGTTCCATGTGCAAAGATTTAGTTTCAATTTCAATTCCGTTCTTATCGAAAGCACAATTTATATTCTGCTTCTCATTGTTTATCCTAGCTCCATCTATTGCTGAACAGATTTATTTAGAGGTTTTATAAAGTTGTAAGCACAATACTATTAAGTTTTAAAAATGTGTATGTGTTCAGTGACTGGTCCAGCCTGTTGCAATGTCAATTAGTCAACAGGCCACACAAGGAGAAATGTTCCGTGTTTTGTCAACACTTTCTCATCTTGTTCCCAGCCCTAGTAGGCCAATTTCATAGTTCCAGTTTTACCAAAATCACTTCATTCTTGGTCTTCTCCCAGTCTAACAAAATGCCTAGATTTCAGATACTCATTTTGTGGAACTGGGACTTAGATGATTGCTCGTAATGACAAATTTTCTTGTTAACGTAGTTTCAGATAATAAGAGAGCAAAAAAGCATCAGTTCTTATGAGTATAAGGGAGAAGGCTTAGACTAAATACTCACTGCATATACATCAAGGAATACTCTGTACTTGTGTCATTTGGACCAGGCTTTTGCTCTCCATAAGTTCCATAAGCCAATACAGAAAGCAGGTGTTCCTAGACAGCTGGAAGGAGAAACAAAACTATAAATTGCATCTTTAAAGACATTTAAGTGTATCCAAGATTTGATGGATTTAATTAATATTTTCCTTTTATATAGCAGTAATAAAAGATGGATTAATAGAGGTTAAGAAATCTGCCCTGGCAGAAATAATTTAGAAGTCTCTTTTAAATATTTAGACTAGCATATTGTGTAAATAGGTTGCAGAAACTAGTGTGAAAGAGTCTTTAATACAGAAAGTGAAAGGTTTATTACTTTTGTTCTCTTTAGGAGGGCAAATTGATGTCATTCTGGAGTAATTACTTTGACATTAAACAGCAACCAATGAAGTTTATTGATGTCTGAAACATTACCATGATTGTAGTAAATTACTGATGCAAATGGTACTCTGTCCCATTCAATTGTTCAGGTTTTATAAGTGAAAATATGTGAATACATGTTATTTATTTCTTTAACCAAAAGCTAATGCGGAAAGCAGCCAGAACAACACGTTTCTCTAGAACATCCAGTGAGGGGGGTGACAGGAAGAGAAGTCTTTCTGGTTCTTATCTAGGTTAGCCATAGAAATATATGCCATATTTTGCCTTTCCTACGTTCACCTTTGTTACTTTGTTACACACTTTGTCCACTGACTAATGTCACTGCTGGAATACAAAGCCTACTGGAAGGGAAGATGGCGAAATGAGAGACCATTCTGTGCATGTGAACAATCTTTTCCATAAAATACAGCCGTCTGAGCCATCCTTTCCCTAGGGGCTCTACTCTTGACATCAACTCAATGCACAGGGTTGCTTGCTTCTTATCAAATACAAAATTCTTTTTTGCATGGAAGAAAATCCCTCATAAAAGGTTAGCACAGTCTATGAGATTGTAGGTGGAAGGCTGCAATTTTGTATTAGGCCACAAATAAAAGTTTATAGAGATTTACAAAGCTCACTCAGTAGCTGAAGAACATCCACGAAGACGCCTGTATCTGTTCTAAGCAGTCAGTCAGGAAAAGAAAAAAAAGAAAAAAGAAAAAAAAAACGTAGTGAATAAAATTTCCACTGAGAAACATTGTTTCCACTTAACCATGACTGACTGATTAAATGTGAATGAGGTTTTCCATGAAATTTCACTTTTTAAAGGTTTTTATTTGTTTGTTTAGTGGTTATTCTTATGCTGAAACTTCTTTTCATTTTTCTAAAAAGCATGAAGTGTCAACACTTAAAAGGGGCATTTTGAGACAAATTTTATCCCAGAATTAGATATTGTGAAAGGTAGCAGCATTCTTGCTCTTTCCCCAATGTTCAAAAAAAAATAAATATTTACATTTGTTTGAAATCAGTCAGGTTTCTGAACATTAATTTCTCATACTTCATCTGAGTCTCATTTTACAGGTTTTGAGAACATTTTTATCCCCATATGAGGCAAACAAATGCTGCATTTTCATTTCACAGGACTGGAGCTTGATGAACTGATGGATTTAGCTCTGTATGCACCCTGTACGGGTAAGGGTGTTTATACTGGTTTGTATCTGGACAGCACAGTGTAAGCAGTGTGAATTAGCAACCTGCAGAAATATATAGGGCACTTTTCCAGCTTGCAAAACAAACCTGCCTTGGGACTGAATGCAAACACCCTCACACCTAAAGTAATATCCTATCATAGAATCATAGAATCACAGAAT